>NW_026057577.1:103046485-103144109 GCF_023721935.1 Panthera uncia | reverse complement strand
CACTTGAAGAAGCAGGAAGAAAAAAAAAGCCCTGATGGCAATTTAAGAAACAATAGACTCAACTCGCGCTGCCGGCTTTGCTACTTCAAGTGTCATTTTCCACAACCAGGCAAGTTTTTTCCTCTCTCTCTCTTTTTTTTCCTCCTTCTCTCCCAACCAAGATGTTTCTTTCCTTTCAGTGCGTTTAGATGAGGACGCTGGTTGCCGTAGACAGATACACCAGAGAGGGAGAGTGGGGTGGGGGGAAGGGGGGAGAGAGAGGGAAAGAGGAAGGGGGGGAGGGAAAGACAGAGAGAGAAAGAGAAAGAGAGAGAGGAGAGGGAGAAAGAGAGAGGGGTGGACCCTGCTGGATGGAGATTCTGTTTTCTCCTTGCTAAAATAGAAGTGATTTGCAGGCTTTCCCTATGGAATCCAGTTTGACTCTCCCCAGAGCTAAACACAGGCACACTAACCCCAAAGGGAGGAGGCGGGGCTCGCGCCTCACGGCCCCGCCCCTTCATTTGCATAACGCCATCCTTCCGCAAAGCTGCAGCCAATCGCGGCTTAAGAAGCCTTCTGGCTCGCCGCGCTGGGCCACGCTCCCTCATTAACATCCCTCTCCGGGTGGCGCAGGGGAGCTAGCCAAAGTTCCTCGCAAAGTGGCGAGCGAAGGATCGCTGAGCACCAGCGTCTGTGCTGGGAAGGAGCTGGGCACAGCTGGGCAGAGCCGGGCTGGAGAGGGGAAACAGACGGAAGGGAAGGGCGATATTTTTCTCAGGGATTTGAACTGGGGTCTGCATCCTGGTCGTTGCGGTCCTTTTAGCATCCTCGCCACGCCCTGAGCGCGCTCGCGGTTCACAGGCTGCGCCCTCCCAGGGCTGATGCTGCGTCCTGCTCCGCTGTTCTGGGACGTCGGGGGCAAAAGTGGAGGAGACGGGAGAGCCCGGGCAGAAAAAGCAGGAAGCGCGTCCCAGGTGCCCACCTCTTCGCTTTGAGGAGGGGGTGGTGGGGTGGAAAAATGGGTGCTCGAGGTCGGGGCGGGAGATCGCGGAGGGCACTTTTCTCCAAGCTGGGAGAAGTGGGTGGACCCTGGGTCTCGGTTAGTGAGGCTCTGTGAGTCCCTCATGGAGTAGGGGGATCCGGACTCTGTCCGTTGTCTGGCCTCTGAAATGGTTCTCGTTCTGATGCTAGCTTCGAGGCCGCGGGTGTTAAGGCACCGTCCCCATAAGCTCACTTATATCGAGTAATCCGCGGGATGTGTAAACGGTGGAATGAATGCTCTCACTAGAGTTGTATCAGGATGCATTCTAAAATTTACTCAGATTCATTTCCCAACCTCTTACCCTCGCCCCAAAGTATTTTTTTTTCTTTAGTGTATTTACCAGAGCAACAACGTCTCTGATTGATTGGTTATTTCATGTAGGATTTCTGTCTTCCTCATTCTTTCAGTTTAAACGGGGGACTTGAACAAACCCACCCCAACTTCTGCTCCTGCCAGTTGTCCAGAAAGTGAGAGATTGAGTTAAAAAGGAGGGGACTGGGGGGGGGGGAGGCTAAGAGAGAGGGAGGGAGAAATGGTCTCCTACCTCAGACCTTTCTGTATATATGCATGTGAGTGGCAAAGAAAATAGCTAGAAGTTTCCGGGTAATGTGCCCCATCATTTTTTAGCAGGTCGTAACCTCTAATAAGCACATGGTGAACTTCTGTTTCATTGCCCTCAGAGGAACTCCCTGACTGCAGCCAAATCTGCTAAGGACTCCTTGGGGGGAGTTCTCTGCCAGAAATCCAGGTCTCCTTTCTGCTGGCCTTCCTTGGCCCTTTGATTTAGGAAGCTCATGGGGTCAGTGACGGAACAGTACACACGCCCATGTTGAATGGATGGAGACAGGCAAAAAATACGCTTTGTGCTCTTGGCAGAGCAGAAAAGTGAAAAACACTTCCCAGTTCCTAAACCAGAAAAAAGGACTGTGTTTCAGGTCCGTGAGTACATGGCCACTATCCTCAAACACTACTTTATCTTTGTGCACAAAGCGTGCCCTGCTCCCATACCATTTAATCTGGACCACTAATGTGCTGAGAGCACTTTGTCTCTGGCAAAAATTAATAATTAATTCAGTCTCCACCAAGACACTCCTGAAGAGATGTGTCTGGTCCATCAGGATCTACATAACATCTGCCAGAGTTCCTGGCACACAGCACATGTTCAGGATGGTTATGTTGGTGGAGAGACTGAAAGGGTTATAACTTTGTGGGCAGGGGAAAGGAGGAGGGGACTTTCTCCATCTCTACAGAATTCAAACGCACAATTAAAACTGGGCCTGCTGAAAACTTCCCAAAGATCCAAGCTTAACCTCCAAAGTCCAATGAGTCCCCCAGAGCCAATCCCTTCCCCTGCCTGGACTATCCCCTGCCTTCTCTGAGGGTATCCTTCAAGGAAGGGGAACCAGGAAACAGAGGCCACCCTTCTATCAATGAGTTCCAGATAGCCAGAGCTAAAGACTCAAGCTTCCCTCTCCTTAATTCCCTGAACCTCCACTTTTACTCTCCAGTGAACTGTATTCAGGACTCCAAGTTGAGTCTGGTAAAGTACATTCCCCAGTGAGGGGGAACACACAACGTAATAGGGATCAGATCGCTGCCAAAGGCAAGCAGCAAAAGTGCCAGAAAAAGGGGAGACGCAGCCACTATGAGGACCAGGATCAGTGTGAAGCACACAACAGATGGATTTCTAAGGGGTCAAGCGGAATCTAGAAGCACTCTGCAGATTATGTGTTTGTTGAGGGGCCTGAAGGTGCCTGTTTCCAAAGAGAAATTGGCACAGAGAAAGAAAATGTCAGCAGCCCAACTTCTGCCCCAGAGTAGGTAACCTCTAGAAACTAAATAAGAAGGAGGCAATTTCCACATCTGCCAGGCCACAGGAAGAGGTAAAACAAAAAAAGGGCAAGAATCTTTTGATAAGACTAATTCCTTTTGGCTGTTCAGAAACAGCAGATACCTCACCTGGGATGGCGAATGACTTTCTTTTAATCAAGCAGAATGTATTCATAGCATTTCTTCTGAGTGTTCTGGTGCTTTTAAACTGGCTTTTCTCACCCAGTAATAAATGATTAAGTAGGAAGGAAGTTAAAGAGAAGGTAGAAAGAGATATAGAGGGTGATAGGAAACTGGGAACAACACCAGGCCAGCAGACTAGTAGGTTTTTGTGGATTTCCTCTGGTGAATATTCAACTAGCAATTGTAATTTTAAACTTTGAAAAATTCCTTAAACACTTGTCAATCTTCCCTCCTGTGAGGGAAGCACCACCTCCAGAAGACCAAGCATGTGTGTGGAGAAGGGGTACTATAAAGTATGTACTGAGACTGACTTCATCTTTTCTTATATTATAGTCACTTCTCCTGTGAAGAAAAATACTTGTGTGTATAGCATTGCCCAGGAGTTATAGAATATCTGTGATATGACTTTAGGTTAGCTTATAACAGTAATCCCTAAATCCCCCTCATCAGCCTAATCATATGGGGGAGGAGGTAGAAATGCAGATTTTCAGGCCCTGTCCAGACCTACAGAATTAGAGAAGAAAAAAGCAAGGAGCGGGCAAAGCTGGGCATAAGAAAAATATACAGCAAAATGGACTTGTATGTGGAAGAAGCAGGTGAAAAGGCTTGATATTTCCCCTGGAGTGAAGTGTCCCGCTGAGCTTCTCAGAGTTTCTTCCTAAGTGAGGGTTAACGTCCACTCCCTCCCCCTTGATTGCTCTAAACAGTAGACAGGGCTACCCACGCCTCAGGGTCTCCCAGCGCTGCAGGAAGCTCAGGCCCAGTGAGCAAGACCCCCCATTCCACCCCGAACTTTGAAACCTTCTCACTCTCGGCTATCCCAACCCTCTTAAGTCAGAGGGAAATCAATTCCCTTTCCCGAAGGACACCAGTTGCCTCCATAACTTCCAGGGGGTGCAGGTGAGAACACAGGCGTCCCTTCTCTAACCCAAAAAGAGTAGAGACGAGATAAATACAGCCAAACTAGGACTAGCGGGACGTCCCGGGGAAAGAGGGAATCTTTTCTGCTCGTCCGCCCCCAGGAGGCCAGACTTGGGACCTGTCACTTAGAAAATTCCTTCTGTCTGCGTCTCCCTTAGCAAGACGCGCCCCCAGAAGGGCCACCAGCCCTGGGAAATGCCCCCTTCTTTTGGCGGCTAGTAAGAGACCGCTTAGAGTGAGAGAGGAGAAAAGACGCCTCCTTCGGTGTTGGAAAGAAGGGAAAGGGAAAGTGCGGCGATGAAGGCCAAAGGCTCAAAGTCCCTCCGCCAACGGCCGCTCTGAAGGTGTCCACTGGCGGTCTGGAGTTGCGGCCGCAGTGAGCAGGTGCCAAAGCTCTGCCCACAGGAGGAGTGGGTGGCGGCGCGGGTCGCTAGGAACATGAGAGCCAGAGCGGGACGCAGCATGGAGGGGAGAGGTGCTCCTGAGCTGAGCCCAGATGCCGGCGGGAAAGGCCCCGCCACCCGCCCGCGAAACCCTGACGCTGCCCCTCTAAGACCTTTACCTGCTGCCCTTGGAGTACGTATAAGAGCAGCAGGCCACGTTTCCACCGGAAATCCGCCTGTCCCACCTCCTTGCTCTCAGCGGTCTCTGGCAAGCGGCAAGGGGAAGGGGGCATTCCCTCGGACCCAGATTCCTCTTTCAGATCCCCAAAGTTGTGGCAGCGGTGGCCCGGTGTGCTTGCCGACTCTAACTTTTCCAGTACCTGGGAACGCGCGTCTCCTCATACTACAGACAGGGAAACTGAGGCCTAGAACGGGACAAAGACACCCACAGACACCTAGGACAAAAGCTTGAGGCAAGGAGTTCGAACAAACCTTTCCCGGATCCACCCTGCGGACTGTCGGGTTTCCCCTGGGGCGGTCCCTAGATAATAATAGACACCATTTGTTGAAGGCTTTACGGGCAGAAACTCGCTGAATTCCCACAAGACAAAGAAGGCAGGTAAGATCGCCCCCGTTTACAGGTGAGGAAACTGAAGGCTTGTGATTGAAATGAAACAACCTGTCCACCGCCTCACTGCAAATAAAGTCTCCGAGCAGAAATTTCCCCAGTCTGTGACCTTAACCTAGGATCCAAACCATCCATCCAACGGCGGCGCATTATCCTTACATTTGCATTGGTGCTTCCCCTGGCTCCCCGATCCCCGCCACGCCTCTGCCACAAAGCTCGCAGATCCCCTGGGTATCCCGGATGACAGAGGAGCAAGGGCGCAAGTTGCCCCAGGGCAGGCAGCGGAAGGGAGATAGTAGGGGAAAACGGTTCTGAACAGTTCTAATTCGTGGACTGGATGCGCATTCCCGCTGGCAGATACCGTCACGCGTCTCTCCCGGCAGTCCTAGACAGGGCACGCCAGGGTGGCGCTAACTCCAGCCCTGGATCTGCCACATTTGCTGTGTGACCTTCAGTCAGTCGCAACTCCGGGTCCTAGCTGAGGTGTCAGAGCTTCGGGCGCGTGCAGCGTGGTCTAATTGATATAGACTGAACAAGTTTTGGGGGATGCCTGCGAAGTCCAACAGAGGGCAGAAATGTGGACACCTGCGGATGCACTTTAATTGAGGAAGACCATATAGCCTTGGCATGACCACAGAAAACTAAAAACTAGAATTATTTTGAGCTGGGAGAGTACAGTTGGGGACCCGCCGGAGAAGATCTCCTAATCCGAGACTGTCCTGAAGCGCGACTATTGCCCTACCTTTAGCCCTTCTTCCACAGTCCTCCAACCTGCTTGATTGGAGTCTGATCTGCGAAGGGCCCCCGCTCCCTCGGCGGCGAAAAGAGGCTCCGGGGTGCGGGAAGAGAACTTCCTGGCTGTTTAGACATTAGCATCTCTTCAGTAGTGCAAACGTAAAAAAAAAAAAAAGAAAAAGAAAAAGAAAAAAAAAAAGAAAGAAAGAAAGAAAAGAAACAGGCCTGCGAGATTTTGGAGGCGAAGGGAGGGAAGCCTGTTTGCTTAGGAAAAAGTAGAAGGAAAGGGGAGTTTAGCAGAGAAGCTCGAGATGCCTGGGTCACAAAAAGTTTTTTCTTTGAAGCACAATTCATTAGATATTTACGCACCGCTCGGCCCTTAGAGGTCTTTGTTGGCCACCGAGATGCGAGATGAGTGTGATGTGAGTGTGCAAATACGTTTGTATAAACGAAGAGTGGCTGCATTTTTATGGGCCTGTGTGGCACAAGTGTGTACCAGTGAGTGACAGCGCGCACTTGGGTGCATGGACGCTTGTGCTTGAGAAGGATTGTTGCGCATAAGCGTTGAGTACACGTGTGCACGTGTAAAGTGTGTGCATGTGTTACATGTAGACACGTGTCTCATGTGAGTGTGCGTGTGCAGAAGTCCGTACGTGTTTAAGAGCAACGTACACTTGTGTGTGAGCCTGAGCTCACACGTGGTTCGTTTGTCCATGTGTGCATGTGAAACTCAGCGAAGAAGTCCCCTGAAACCTCCGGTCTCGTGGAAGGAAAGGCGCAGGCAGGAATCGAGGACTGAGCACCCCATGGCAAGAGTCGAAACTGCCGCTCCTTCGGCCCGCAGGCAGCCGGAAGCCGCCTACCGGGCTCGAGACTGGCCCGGAGGCCGTGGGTCAGCCCCCAGCTCGGCTCCGGCCCGGCCAGGCGGATTCCCACTGGGGCCCACCAATTACCAGGACTGCGCTCGAAATGATCCCTGCTGGGCAGTTCGGGAGCTCTTAATTGTTCCTCGCGGACAGTTTCTAATTATTGATACCGTGTGTCCTAAAGGAGACCGCTTCCGGGTTATTTGCTTATGTTTTTATTATCTTTATCACCGTCATTATTTGGTGGCTGTATGAAGATAGTGCCAAGCCCACCTAGACCGCCCTGCCCCGCCTCTCCGGCGCCGCCCTGGGCGTGCGGGTTACCCGCAGACACCGGAATCTTCCCTTACGTGGAGCCACAGCGCCACCTCGCGATCCCCCAGCCTCCCTCCGGTCACTGCCACCCAAATTCCCAGTACTGGTGGGTTTTCCATTCGCTTTCGCGGTTCCTCTTTCCCTGTCTAGAACGGTCCACATGGCTGTGGACCCAACATGCCTTGAGATCCCAACATGCCTTGCTAAGCAGCTTTGTACACGACCGGAATGCCTATACCCGGTCTCCACCTGGAGAAATTCTCTTTAAAATCACTAACACAGAGTTCACCTCTTTCATAAAACCTTTCCAGACCCCTTCTAGGAAGTCATTCGTGCCTTTCCCTGATTTCCCTGGTGCTTATATCACATTGGACAGAAAATATTGTTTAAAAATCTCTTTCCCCTCCATAATCAAGGAGCTCACCCACAGTCACTATTTTGCTTATAGCAACAATAGTAACAGTAAAACCTGGTATTAACTGAACGCACTCTATGGAGCATCTTATGCAATGTGCTATGCTAAGCATTTTATTCATTACCGCGTTTAATTTTCCCAGCAAAACCGTGAAGTAAGCACCAATATAATTTCCCAGTTTTCAGATGAGGCCAGAGAGTTCCTGTCTAAGGTTGTATTGCAGAACCCAACCCAAGTCTGTCTGTCTGATTTTTCTTAACCTCTTTTCTTAACATCTGTGCCTTGCAGACTTATTCAGCTCTATATCCACAGGCTTTAAGATAGGACCAGGCACAGAGTGGACATTCATATATTTATGAATAAATGAACCACTGCCAATACAAATCTTTTCTTCTCCAAGAGAGTTGGGCTAGAAAAACACTGCAGTTACCAGATACCTTGATTGAAGTGTTACCACAATGATTTATCCCAAAAGAGTATTCCACTACTAACTAGCTAAGTGACCTTGGTCAAGTCACTTCATCCTCAATTCCTCATTTTTAAAAGTAGGTTTTCTGTGATTATTAAATGAGGGAAAAAATGTGAGGTACTTGATATAGCCCCTTGTACTGTAATCAACACTCAGCGAAAGTGTGCTATTAATATAATTATTAATGAGAGTTTTAAAAACTAAAGCACAGAACACAAAATTGACTTACCCCTAGCCACATAGAATTCACCATACCTCTATATAAAATTATCTCACTATTATATCTTCATTTTCATCCTGGACATAAAATATGTAATAAAATATGTTTAGTTTATTGTGGTTGGGGTGTTAATGTTAACCCTGCTCTGTTATAAAATTTTAAGGGGCAGGGGGGAAAGATATAATTAAACAGTAAATCAGCAGGCTTTGACTCTCACCCTTTCCTCTTGCTTTGTAGCTTTTTACCAAGAAAGATTTAAAGAAAGACTATAAAAGTGCTTATTATTCTGGAAAGTACAAAACTCTATTTTTTAATTTAGGGGACATTCTGAGCTAGTTTGAGTTTTTCCCACTTGAAACACTTTGTTGCTAGTGATACACTAAAAGTTTAAAAATATGTATCTAAGCAAATGATTGTCCCCAAATAAAAAAGAAATGACGGTTGTCTAAACATATCCCAGACTTTCAGACATTTCCCAAAAAGGCTAAGTTTTAGAGGTTCAGGGTCTCTTTTCAGAGTGACTCATTAGATAATTACTACTTATTAGCATCTAAGCGAAAATGAACTTTTCTGTCTGATCAGGCTATAACTTTCCTACTATCAAATTCTTTTGGAAGACTATTGACCAGTACAGTTATGTCATAAAGAAACAAAAAGAGCCTGATAAAATCCACAAAAGGCACAAGTGTGTCTCCCCATTTAGCTGGCCCACAGCGCATTTCCAGAAACTTTATCCCAACCCCAATTTATTTTAGTTCATTTGTACCTGCTTCTCTTTCTATGCAATACTCTTGTATGAAGATGAAGAAACAAATTCAGGAAACTTTATCAGCAACAAATTAATGTGTTAAGAGATTTTATTGCATAGCTGCCACGTATTTTATTATCCTTGATTGGGGATTTGATTCGTATTGACTGTGCGAGACCCTGTCTTCTTGACAGTTTGGGGAGGGAGCATGTCTATTCTGTTTTCTTTTCTTCTTTATTTCTAGAATGGTCTCCATTAGCGATGTTCACTAAAATTATGGCTTCCCTACTTCCAAGTGCACAGTGGGAGTAGAGTATTCTGATTCTTCTGCATTTAGATGCAACCCTATTGTTTGCTTTGATAAATTTAGAATTATCAGTAATATGTGCTATTTAGAGGCAAAAGCTTTAAGATCCAATGTGCAATTCGCCAATTCACCTTCCCCATGCCACAGCCTCCAGTGACCCCCCAGATGGAGTTTCCTTCAGCCTGCCACTCTTTGCAAAGATAATGTGGAGTGGGGACCTCTCCAACCCACAGTGAACATTTAACATGAATGTGAAATAATCTTTTGTTACTATAAGTCCCAGAGATTTTTTATGGCAGCATAACTGAGCCTTTCCTGACTAATATGCCTAGGAAGGAAGCTCACATTTCTTTTTCTTCCTTCCTTTTTTTCTTTTTTCCTTCCTCCCTCCCTCCCTCGTTCCCTCCTTCTCTCTCTTTCCTTCTTTCTTTTTCTTTCTTCCTTTTTTTTGTGGACAATGTGGAAATTCTTCTCCTAGAGTGTAAGACTTCCACATCTAATTAAATAATCAGATAATGCAATTATTCAGTTAGAAGCCTGTATCTCGTTTTCTTACTCAATTCATACATCTCCTATGGGTCAAAACATCATTTAGAAAACTCTGAAATGGAAAACAACAACTGAATTTTAGAAGCACTGAAAAAGAATCTCAGAGTCATTGTTAGATCTCCACAGGAATTTCTTGGGGGCTTGCTGCCTGCTTGCATATTCACAATGAAGGGTGTGCCATAGGCTGTGATTCAAAGAGATTTTGTCAGCGATTATACGAGGGGACAGATAAACATGTCTTCCTTCAGTGTTTAATTTCCTTCGGTCCATAATTTCAGGATGGTGAAGGGGAAAAATATTTGGCTAATCAACTTGTATTTAAGGAACATGACCTATGGCAAGTTATTTAACTTTTCTAGACCTTACTTTCATCATCTGGAAAATAAGAGTAGGAGACCAGATAATCTTCAGGATGCCATCCAGTTCTAATCAGCTGGAATTCTGAGATATTCGGGTGATTATCAGTTTCAGGAGTCCATGCTACAGTATAGAATCTTCTTGTGTTTCTATCCTCAGCATTATTTTGTGAAACATTTTAAATTTTTCATGCTGAGCCCAACTTAAAACAACTGCTTCTTGGGCAAGATAGATAGTGCTTCTTCTCTTCCACCTCAAATTTTTTTAATGTTGGAATCTGCTAGAAGAGTGGGCCATATAGATTTGGGGCCATGTAAAATGGTTTGTCACTTTCTAGTCAAGAGGGAAATTTTTCTTTTTCTTTTTCTTTTTCTTCTTCTTTCTTTTTTTCTTTATCTTTTTCTTTCTTTCCTTTTGAGAGGTATTTTCTTCAGGTTTCATTATCAGACTACCTAAGGAAATTTCTTGTGAATTTTCAGGAAACTTTTGAGACAAAATATTGATTGTGTGACAAATGCTGTGGAGTGAAATCATTGCTAATTATTCTTTATTCTTAATGTGGTATGACTGATTGCCAGAAACAATACTATTACCTTCATTTGGATAATAATTTATGGTTGACAAAGAGTTATTGCCTTGATTCCGCTCAATGAACCATGCCAACTGACATTTCTCCCCTATTTCACAGAGGAGCTGAGGTTTTGATTTGCCCGTGGCATGTGGCTAGCAAGCAGTGGGGCTTGACTGTAACCCAGGAGCCACACTGCCTATGAAATTAAGAAAGCTGTCTGCTACCTTACTTACTTCTGTCAACCAATTCCTGGTTTCTCTCTTCTCTGGCCCTCTCTTTGAAGTTAGTGTGGTCATCTGACTTCGTTGAGCCAGAGCATTTACTTAAAGGTAAGAGAACCCCCAGAGTACTTGCTCCCCTCAACCAGAGGTGTTACTGAGAACAGCTCCATCAGTTTGGGTCCTGCTGTCAGGATCACGATGAACAGAATTCTTTAGCAATATGCAACACATTTAATGTACGCAGGTGGTTTAAGCCACTAGGACTTGGGGCTTCTTTGTTATGGCAGCTTTGCATAGCCTGTCCTGACTGATATAGTTTCCTAATTCAAATATAAGTGTTTTGTGAAAGAGAGCTCTCTCTGTTGAGTGGACTCCTATAAACTTGCATTATATACACATATCTTTAAGAAAGAAAATATTCTTCTGGATCTCTCATGTTTTTACTTAAACTAATTTTACTATCTTACTTAAATATGCACAAGCATAAAACTAGGGCCACATTCTTTATGCAGATAGCATTTAAACAACCATGAAACCAAATTACAAAGTTCATGAAAAAGAGAAACTGCACAAAACCAAAGATTTATAAATGAACTATAATAAAATGAGCTGGATAACGTTTTGTGGAAACTAAATTGTCACTTAAATGTCCACATGGTTGTTTCTGAGTTCAATAAAGTAGGTTCTTTTAGAAGTGGTCTGTCTATATAATTATGCCCTGTGTAATGTCTCAATCCTTCTACCACTTTTTAAACTTTTTTATTTTAAACTACCACAAAGTGTTCCTTAATTCATATGGTGTAGGACAAGTTTAAAGGAGTCATTTCAGTGTCAAATCCACCTCTGCCCAGTTTTTATCAGCCTATGACGATTAGGAACCACTGTTGGCACCAATAAACACAAACTAAAATTTGGGAACATTGTGTCAGTAATTCAGTTTTAAGGTAATTATCCAGATAAGTCTAACTGTGCTTAACTTTTTAAGACTACAATTGAAATGACTTATCTGTAATGACATAACTGTATTTAAACATTTGTTTCTAGGAACAAAGAGGAAAGAGTGACTAGAAGACTCTAGTGCAGAGTTGGTCTGTGGAGAACTGCTGTATGTCTTACTCCTGGGCCATTGCTAGACTGCATTTCTCAACATCCCTAGCAGCTGCTTTGGCTATATGACTGAGTTCTGGCGAACGAAAAGTAGGTGGGATTGATGGAAGCCATTTTCAGATATAGTTCATAAAAACCTCCCACACAGTCTTGCACTCCTCTTCCTCCCCCTCTGCGGACTAATCAGAAAATCCAAGGTGATATTCCAATGCTAGGGCAGGCTTAGCAAAGGTTTTCTGTCAAGATCCTGATAGGCAATATTTTATAATTCATGAGCCTGTTGCAACTACCTTAGTGTGAGAGCAGCTACAAAGCACAGGTGATACATGATGAATCGGTGTGGCTGTGTCTCAATAAAACTTTATTTACAAAGAAAAAATTTATAAAAACTCTAGATCAAATTTGGTCCATGAGTCATAGATTGCTGACCCTGCTCTAGGATATGTCAGAATCACAACGTAGAAGGATTCTAGCCCCTAAATGACTGCATGGGGAAATAAACTTTATACAAGCAAGAAATAAACTTCTCTTATGTTAAGTCATTGAGATTCTAGGGTTGTTTCAGCATTAGCTTACTCCAATACTGTTGGAGGAGGTTATCGAGGGGACATGACCTCAGGTTGACCCAACGATCTGAACCTGGGCAATTGGCTCCTCCTCCCCTCCCCTGCACTTCAGATGCACATTTTGCATAGCATTCCACAGTGGACACTGTTTTCAAAGATGCAGCTTTAAGAGAACAGTGTGCTGTTGAGACCATCTGGACAGTATATGTGACTGAACCCAATTAAGGTCTCTATATAAACTTTTAAGATTCTGGCGGGCACGTGCAGAGATTTACCTGTCTTGTTACCTGCCAAGATGAGCCTCATGTGTAAGTTCCCTTGCTTATTAAGTCTGCCACCAGAAATCCAAGAATGCCACCACCTACCAAGAGTGGTCTTCCTCTTTCTTCGGTTTTTCCTTGCCCTCCACGTACAGAAGCCAGGTCCGGATTTAATTCAGGATGCTCCTGAGGTTTCAAATCAACAGAAAAAATACCTGGTCACAAAGATGGATTTTTATAAATATTAGATTTCCCCTTCTTCCTTACATTCCTTTGAAGACAGGCTTATTCATTTGTCATAAAATCTTCCCAATACTTGTTAGTGGGACAATTAAAACACAATCAGATAAATAATTGTATGCATGAAGCACGCATATCATGCAATGTTTATGACATTCCAAGTTGTTGCTGTCACCTCTCTCCATCCTACCACCTAATTCCTAGATGCATATCTGAATTGTTTTGTGCTGCCTTCCAGATAGCCAAAGACACACATTTGGGAAACAGTTTGCTTGGGCAAAGTGAATAGAGCTTGGTTCCTTGGTTCACTGTATGTAAATAGATTGCTCTGTCTTACATTAAGTCTCTGGAATGTGTTACAAAGTCAGCTTTGGGTTATTACTCAGCTACTTTGTAGTCTGTCAGTGTAATTTGGTGTCTTTACTCCTAATTTATAATCAGGGAGCCTGAGACCCAAAAGGGTTAAAGAACTTTTCCAATGTCATATTCTGGCAATATCCAAAAGCTAGGCCCACCTGAATCCCAAATGTCACACTATCAAGATTTGGATTCTGAAGCCTCTGGAATCTTATCCACCTTCCCTACTTGACATGTATTTGTTGGGGAACAATTAACCTCAAGATGAGTAATTTGCCACCATTCTGTATGTATTTCAAATTTTCCCATTACACAAGGAAAATGAGAAAAATATGTCCTAGATAACACAAAGAAAAATGCTTCATTGTCTTAATTGCCTTTCTATTTCAATCAAGAAAGGCATTTAATTATTTCTGAACTACATTCAAAACTCTCTCTCAAGAATATTACTCTCCTCAGGTGGGTTAACCAAACCTGTGCAAAATATTTCTCAAGTCTGAATATTACTATCAAACATTTATTGAGTATTTTTATATGTCAATGCCAATTTAAATGCTTTCCATTTACGATCTCATTTATTCCTCACAGCAAGTCTGTGAAGTGGAAATAGTCATTATTCTGCTCAAACAAATGAGGAAACTGAGGTTCAGAGAGGTGAGAGAGCTTGTCTAAGTTCAAAAGGCAGTAAGTGGTGAAGTCAACATTCAATCCTCGGCCACCCCTTCAGGCCACATTGCTCCCCTCGCTACTCTGCTGTGCTGACTCTGAACAGAGCTATGCTTTCCCCCTTTGAGTATATGTGAAAAACCAATATGGAAGACTCACCCAAGATGACTTGAGTCAGCTACTCAAGGGTCAGTCAGAACCTCAAGCCTCTAGAATTTGAGGTGGGTCATCTAAGGGCTATGGAATCAGAAGGGGCAGAATCTGTCCGGCTTCTTGCACAATCTGAGGAAAGAAGTGCTTGTTGCTTAACACTGCTTCCCTGGGCCCTGAAAATGCCCACATGACATCCACCCAGTGCCCTACTTTGACTTCATTATCGCTGTTGGAAACCGCAAGGAGAGGGAACAGCATTTCTATGATATGTACTTTACGGCCATTACTCTTACCTCATCATTCTTACTTCACTTAAAAACAAAAAATAGGGGCGCCTGGGTGGCTCAGTCGGTTAACCGGCTGACTTTGGCTCAGGTCATGATCTCGTGGTCCGTGAGTTCGAGCCCTGCGTCCGGCTCTGTGCTGACAGCTCAGAGCCTGGAGCCTGTTTCAGATTCTGTGTCTCCCTCTCTCTGACCCTCCCCCGTTCATGCTCTGTCTCTCTCTGTCTCAAAAATAAATAAATGTTAAAAAAAAAATTAAAAAAATAAAATAAAATAAAATAAAATAAAGAACAATCAACTCAGTATTTACACTCTAAAATTGAATGGCATGAGCATGTGTGTTTTATAAGTAAGAAAAAGAAAGTATTTTCTGGCATGATGGACTATACCCTTTGAAAAGCATACAGTACTTGAACTGTGTGGGCCACATCAGTAGGAAAGATGGCACTTGCAATTGTTTGTAAGGATTTTAAACTTCATAATAGGTAAGCTTAGGACAGTAATAGTATCCTTACATCTTCAGACCAAAATATTGTATAGTTTGGGCTAAAAAAAAAAAATGTTCAGTCTTCACAGTAGTCTTAGTCTTAATACCACAGTTATTTTTAACCATCTTAATGAAAAGATTCTATTTCATTAACCTTGCCTAAGGGCATGTATGAGAAAACATTGATGTTTTTCAAATATGTAATATAACCTCCATTCCCAATAAACAAGAGCAATTGTGCATTTTTTGTGTGTCTTTGAAGGCTTCTAGTCACAAATCTAATCACCTGTTGAAATGTATCTATTTTATCTCCAATAAATAATATGTGAACACTTAAAAAGACTCTATAAGCTCACCTTCTTGCATTAGGATTTGTGAAAATCAGACAGCCTGGAGATGTGCGGGCCGATGTTTAGTAAAGACTTGAAACACAGTCTTAAACACTTGGAATTAGGTAAAAAATCTAAACGAAGTTCATTTTCTCTTCATTTTCCTTTGTGCTAGTCCATGGCCATGTGTGTAGTGAATAGTCCTTCACGCGCACTTGCACATTCAAATTTCACTATGCTCTGGAGAGACCACTGGATGGGAGAGACTAAAAATATCGTTGAGCTTTCATTTTCCAATCACAACAGCTGTCATTCAGATCAACACTTCCCTCACCACCCCCACCACTGGTTTAAAAAGTTTTTGAATCTCCTGCAAAAGAAAAACACAACTGAGGTGTCGCAGCAACAGTGGGGAGTTTCCAGGCCAGTTTTTGACGAAAAACCTGTAAGCAGAGAGATTAGTAAAGCATTGGACACCAAAGCACTTATGCCCCAAAGCATTTCTGGTTCCTGATACCTCCGGCTTCTGCACGGCGACTACACGACGGGAGGGCAGCCATGGTCAGGGCCCAAAGCCCATCCAAGGTGGGAAGTTTTTAGAAGACCCCTTGACATTAAGCTTGGATTTCAAAGAGATGCATCATCAACGACAGGGCAAAGTTACTGTAAACCCATCCCACCTTGCCCCAAACCAGGAGACTTTGGGCCCCCGACTGGCCCTCAGGAGGCTTTACACTCAGATTCTCACAGTTTGAGCTGGCCAGGTAATCTCAATCTGTGAAACGGTGCAAGGTGATACCCAGCTGGTAGTGTACCCAGGTACCTCGCGGAGCAAACCCAAAGCATCTCAGGGGCAGGTCTATCGATGCCAGGCCTTGGTTACCCCTACAAATAACTTTACAAAGGAAGGAAGGCAAGCAAACAAAGATTAGCAGAAACACAAGGAAACACAATGTAACAAAATGCAGCAGAACCAATAGAAAGCAGAAACATACCAGCACCCTGTCCAGACTTGGAAAAGTGTCAGGCGGACTGAAATACCACCAAAATTACCATGCTTAAAGAAACAAATGACAAACTGATAACATCTGCAGGAAACAGGTATATTATCAAAAATGGATTATATTGTAGGAAACTATGAGAATTGTCACAGCAAATTCGAAAACCAGAGTTTTTATAAATAAATAGTAAAATAAACAAATGTTAAATACTCAGTGAATGGGCTTAACAGCAGATTGGATAAAACATAAGGAGAAGTAATGAACTGATAAACTAGAAGGGTTTTAGGTATAAAATTATATTTAATTGTCCATATAAATTATATACAATATAATATACTGGATATGAATTAGAATACACTATCCAGGATGAAACATAGAACAGTAAATAAAGAGAGAGTGAGACACAAGGAGGATATAGTGAGAAATGTAACATACATTTGATCAAGGCCTTAGAAGGAAAAGAGAGAGAGAATGAAGCAGAGGAAATGTTTGAGGAGAAAATCACTGGAATTTTCCAGAACTGAAGAAACACATTAATCTACAGATCAAAAAGATCTAGGGAACCCCCCAAAAATAATTTCCTTTAATCTGCTAAGAGAGTAAATCCTAGAAGTTCTCATCACAAAGGAAACATTTTTTTTAATTACATGAGGAGATGGATGTTCAGCAAACTTACTGTGGAAACCACTTCCTGATACACAGGAATGCCAAGTCATCATGCTATATATACACTTAAATTTATAGTGTTTAAGTCAATTCTATATCAATAAAATAGAAGGAAGGGAGAGGGTGAGGGGCTGAGCGAAAAAAATCTGCAACTAGAGGCATGATAGTAAAATTGCAAAAGAACAAAGGCAAAGACATAAACCTCAAGTAGCCGGAGAAAAAAACACAAGTTACCTTTAAGAAAGAGCATGGCAATTAGACTGGCCCCTAACAGCTAGCTGTTTTTCCCACAGCAAGAACGGAAGGCAGAAGACAGTATACTGGTATCTTCCATGTATCAAATGAAACCAATTGTCAAACAAAATCTGCACCCAGTGAAAACCCAGCTAAACCTGAGAGGGTTTATCACCAGCAGGTTCTCACTGCAGGAACTCTGTCGCTGTGCTTCAGGCAGAAAGACAATGGTACTGGGGAAAAGATCTGAGATGCAAGAAAGTTAGCAAAGCAAAGGTAGTAGAGAATGCGGTGGAATAAAATAAGCATAGACTGCATGAAATGTAATGACAATTTCTGGTGGGGGAAACAGGATTAATTTAAGGTATTAGACAACAGCAGCATGGGAGTTGAACTAGGGGAAACGGAGAAGGGAATGAAAGGTTCTGGTGTTCAGTTTCCTTGTGCTGTCTGTGCAGGAGAGGGTAGAGGTTCTCATGACGTCCAGACTCGGATACGTTAATTATGCAGGTTGTGATTTGTAAGGTGGATTCGATTGGAAGGGCTGCCATAACAAACCATCACACGCTAACTGGCTGGAAACAACAGAAATTTACTTTCTCACAGTTCTGAAGGCTAGAAGTCCCAAATCCAGATGTTGGCAGGGCCAAGCACCCACTGAAGGCTCTTGCCTTCAGAATCTTTCCTTGGCAGCTCCAGGGTTGTGGCATAAGTACCTCCGATCTCCACCTCTGCCTTCCCATGGCCATCTCTCTCCTGTGAGTTTCTGTCTCCCCTTCTTGTACAGACACCAGCCATACTGCATCAGCACCCGCTCTAATGACTTCATCTTAACTTTAATACATCTTCAAGATCCTATTTGCAAATCAGGTCACACTCACAGGTAGCAGGGGTTAGGACTTCCATACGATTGGGGGGTGGGGTGGGGGGTGGACATAATCCAACACATAAATAATGTGACCATGAAAATTGTAGAACTAGAGTATATTATTTCCAAACTAATAGAAGAAAATGAATTGAATAATTACTATGAATACTGAAGATTAAAAATAATATTGATACCAAAACCTAACAAGAACAGCATGAGAAAGGAACATCACAGGATATATATACATATATATATATTCCATTATGTATATATTTATATTCCATTATATATATATATATATATATATATATACACTATTCAGCCATAAAAAGAATGAAATCTTGCCATTTAGAATGACATGGATGGAGCTAAAGAATATACCCTAAGCAAAATAAGTTAAAGACCAATGCCATATGATTTCACTCATATGGAATTTAAGAAACAAAACAAAGGGGGAAAAAAAGAGACAAACCAAGAAAGAAACGCTTAACTCTGGAGAGCAAACTGATAGTTACCAGAGGGGAGGTGGGTGGGAATCGTGAGGGGTGAAATATGGGCTGGAGATTGAGAGCACACTTCTCATGATGAGCACTGAATACTGTATGGAATTGTTGAATCACTACATCATACACCTGAAACTAATTATAGCACTGTATGTTAACTCTACTGGAATTAAAGTTAAAAACTTAATTAAAATGAAAACATAAAAATAAAATAAAACGTATTGAGATTTGTTTTGTGGTTCACTGTATGATCTATTCTGGAGAACGTTACACGTGCACGTGGAAAAAACATGCATTCTGCCCCTATGGCTGTCTCGCATCTGGACATTACTGTTAAATCCTTGGCAGGCTGCTAGACCATTGCTTGCCCCAAACAGGACCTTAGGCTCTCCCTGTCTGCTTGGCAAGAGGCTGCCACTTTAATGGACAGTGCTGCAGATCTGGAGGCAGCAACAATGTTACTGACTTTCATGGCCTGGCCCACCCACAGTGAACTGCCATCACAGAACTGGGGCTCCGCGATGGGGTGGGAGCAGCTCAGGCAACAATGTCACAGATTCATATTGTTCTCACCCAAAGTTCATGAGATTTCATCAGTGTGTGCTATGCTTCTGATCAATTTCCAAAGCACTGACATTGTTGTCTTTGAACTTTTGACCAGCTTAATAGTTGTTTTTTAGGACAAGATTTGTCAACCTTCTCACTCCACCATGTCAGAAGTTGGAAGTCTAAAAATATAATCTTGAGGGGCACCTGGGTGGCTCAGTCGGTTAGGCGTCCAACTTTGGCTCAGGGCATGATCTCATGGTTTGTGGGTTCGAGCCCTGCATCAGGCTCTATGCTGACAGCTTGAAGCCTGGAGCCCGCTTTGGATTCTGTGTCTCCCTCTCTCTCTGCCCCTCCCCCACTCACATTTTCTCTCTCTCTCCCTCTCTCTCTCACTCTCTCAAAAATAAATAAACATTAAAATTTAAAAAAAATAAAAATTAAAAAAATAAAAACATAATTTTGAATGAAATAACTAAGGTGCAGAAAAGTACATCCAATATAATAATTCTACATATTTATTTCTAAGTACAGGTAAAACTAAACTACCTGGTTTAGGGATAAGCGTATAAGTGGTAATACTATGAAGAAAAGTAGGTAAATGATTATCATATAAATGAGGATAATAGTTACCTCTAGGTTGTGGCTGGGAATGGATACATGGAGTACAAGGAGAGTTTCTAGGAGGCCACTACTATTCTAGTCCTTGACTTGGATGGTAGTTAACAAACGTCACTCTATAACCATTCCCTAAAGAATATATACAGTTTTATGCATGTTTCTTTATGTATGCTCTACTTTACAATAAAACTTGTATAAAACATACCATTAATTTGTTAATTTATTCAATAAATATTTATTGAGCAACTTTAGTGTAAAAGACACTGTTCCAGACAACGAGTATATAGTAATAGAAAGACAGATACGGTCTCTATCCTTATGGGGCTCACAGTTTAGTGGGAAGATAGCAAAAAGTTAAGTCCCCCAAAAAGATACTTTCAGATTGCAATAAAGAGTATGAAAACCAGGGTGGTGGGTAGAGGGAGGCAATGAAGATGAGGGCCATGAGCCTGATTGGTCAGAGCAGGTCTCTCGGAGGAGATGACATATGAGCCAAGAACTGAAGAACAAGGAGAGGCCCATATAAAGATGCGGAGCAAGTGCCTCCCACGGAGAGAAGACAATAAGTTCAGAGCTCTGAAAAGTCTGGAGAAGGAGAAAGTGACATGAGAGGAACTTGCAAGCTGACATCCATCATCTGAAGGATTTGCTTTGGAGGAACTCAAGGAAGTAGAGTGAGGGGCTGCAAACCAAGGGAGGCTCAATTCTGCTCCAGGGAAGGCAAGACTCAAAGTAGACTGATCATACTTTGCAGTGAGGCTGCAGGGGCCAGCAGCATTTTTTTTTAACATTTATTTGTTTTCAGGAGACAGAGACAGAGCGCGAGTGGGGGAGGGACAGAGAGGGAGACACAGAATCCGAAGCAGTCTCCAGGCTCTGAACTGTCAGTGCAGAGCCCGATGTGGGGCTCAAACCCATCAACCATGAGATCATGACCTGAGCTGAAGTTGGACACTTAACCAACTGAGCCACCCAGGCACCTCCCCGCAGCATTTTTAACAATCATCATTTTAACTGTGTAACATGTGAAAGCAATTCTGCAACTCTTCTTTTTTGGAAAAGCATTTCAATTTCAGGAATGTTGGCTGTAGGATGTCATCTATTTCAGTAAAATGTTTCTTTGCCTTTTACGTAAGGCAAACCATGGTGCAGGGTTAAAACTGACAAAAGGAAACAAAATGACAAAGGGCCGCCCAGCCTTTATGAATGACTTTGGATGGGCATGCTGGTTACGACCCCAAATCACAATTTTCTTTTGTAGAAAGGAAGATGCGGATTAAATCTTAGAACATGTTTGTGTGTCTTTTTCACATTCGTGTACCAGGTAACCAATTTCAGACTGAACTGATGGCATAATACGTTTGCGATATAGAACTGTTCGTACTTACAGTGTTTTTGTAAACATAAACTCCAATTTGTTGTCTTTTTTATATCTGTTTATGTAACATTTAAGGAAAGACGAACCAGAGTTTTTAAACAAAAAAAAGTTTATTTAGAGGCTCCGGGGTGGCTCAGTTAAGCCACCAACTGACTCTTGATTTCGACTCAGGGCATGATCTCACTATTCATGAATTCAAGCCCCGAGTCGGGCTCTGTTCTGACAGCGCGGAGTCTGCTTGGGATACTCTCTCTTCCTCTCTCTCTCTCTCTCTCTCTCTCTCTGCCCCTTTCCCACTCACATGCTCTCTCCCTAGCTCTCTCTCTCTCTCAAAATAAATAAGCAAACTTTAAAAAAATTAAAAAAGAGTTTATTTAGAAGGCAACATAACAAAAACAAATTGTACCACTGTGGTTTTCTTTTAATACAAGACTCATGATGGGAAGCTGCAGCCAGTCTTGAGGAATGCGTTTCTCTAGAAAGTTGGGTTTCTTAAAAAAGAGCATGTGTGAAGCACACATGATTAACAAAGATTCCCTTTGAGGCAGAAAAAAAAGCCTTTTCCCCCAATTAATAATTATACACAAATATTTATCCTGCTTTATTTTCCATCATCAAAAAAGGGAAATAACTCAAATGTTCATAAACAGATGAATGGATAAACTAATAGCAGTAGATCCAAAGAACATTACTCAGCCAAAAAAAAAAAAAAAAAAAGGCTAACTCATAGAATATCATTGATGGATCTCAAAGTAATTATGAAACATCAAAGAAATCACATACAAAAAAGAGTAAACATTTTAGGATTCCAGTCATATAAATTGTAGAACATGAAAAGGTACCTATTATAAGTGGCAGGCTTATCATTTCTGTGTAGAAAGGATGGGGTGGCAATCTGGTTGAGGGCAAGTTTGGGGAGACAATTTTAAACTACTTGTACATAGCATTTTGAATAAATATAAGGAATCTCTACTACCCAGACTGAGGGTTGGCGAGGGGACATTAAAACCCCCTAAAATAATACCCCTGAGGTCACCAGTGGGTAATACTTAAAGACATTGTCAGCACCCAGCACCTAGCTCCCCAGAGTCAATATGGGTTCTAACTCCTCTTAGCCGGTTCTTCAGGTTTTTTTTTTAATTCTATGAGCCATCTGTATTGATAGAATAAATACCTTTTTTTGTTTAACTTACACAGAGTTGGTTTCTATTACTTGCACCACAGAAGGCTGATATGGTGGGGACCCGGGCACCCGATGGGATGAGGTGATCTTTAAAGTCTCTTTTGATGCTGTGGTTCTAAGATAAGCACAAATAGAATTAAACCTCTCTCAAAGGAATCAATAGTTACAGATGTGCTGGGGAGACAATACTTGACTTGGTATCTCAAACAGATATGTTGGCTGTAGACACTTTAAGACAATGAAATAAAGTATAATTTGCAGCCTTGGGGATATAGTTCCAGAAACTGGCTCAAAGTACACTTACTAGTGACACTCAGCAAAATTTGGAAGGAGACTCTGCCAGAATACCATCATCCATTCCATTGAGAATGATGTCAACACATAATAAAATAATTGAGTGAATGTTGCGGGGAGCAGGAATCTGTAAACATAAAGAGGATAATGGAATCATAAACATTAATCAGCACCAGGAACAAACAGGGCTAAAGGAAACCTGAAGAATTCTCTAACAGGATTCAAGTAACTCTCTTGCCAGAAAATAACCATACTTCATATATCTGATTGTCATTCCTATATGTAGTGTATCTTATATATATTGGGAAATCTTCTAATGTCTGCTCACTGTGGTTTGGATCTCAGCTTAGGTATAGTAATGAACACTGAGGGGAAAAAAGCATATTTTTACTCTGAATTGGAGTGGGTAGGTGGTAAGAGTATATAGTTCTACTAAATTTGGCATAGAAAAAAGTTTCTATTGATTCAAAATCAACTTCTTTATGAAAATTTCTTCTGAAAAGCAATCCCCCTAGTTTTTTGGGGTTTTTTTGCAGATAAGAGCAGTGTTTCAGGTAAGACAAAAAGCATTCTGTTCCGTTGAAACTGACCCCTCAGCTTTTGGGCTTCTAATGGCAGATTAAATTCACCTCAGCAAGAAAATTAAATCACAAAAAAATAACTTTTGTAATGCGGGAAATAGCTGGTAGATTGATCTTTATGAATTTCCTTATTTCTTTACCTTATAATGGTTTTTCTTAATGGCAGCACCAGCATTAAGAAAACAAAACACATTTGATAGAAATTCTTTGTCTTCCCTTTTTAAATTATTTAGTAACATTGGGTAGCTAAGAAATTGTCTGTGCTCCTATAAAACTCCCTATGCTAATTGTGGCCAGCAAATTAGTAATTATAACTGATTATACAAAGCAGGAAAGGGCCACACTAATGCTAGGGAGTAAAACGTGCAATTAGATGGCTCAGCTTTAGACGTCTTCACTCTGAATCTCTGTGAAGAATGAAGAAGAAAGCTCTGTACCAAAATTGAAGGGGACCAGTTTTCTGATTGTGTCCTAGGGGATTTGGATAAAGCTCAAGCAATTTGAAGCATACCCTCAGGTTGTACTCAGCAGAATTCCTGACCTCTGCCACATCCTATCTATCATAAGCCTTTATCAGGAGAAGATGCCAAATCACAAGCCATTTGGTGGCATATAATTGCTTCGACATTGACAGCAGAGGAGTATATATCATCTCCTCTGTTAAAAAGGGAGTGAGTGTTTCAAATGGAAGAAGACTGACTATAAAAGCAAATTTAAATAAACACAAAAAGGAAGCTAAACCAATACTAAATGGAAAGGAATATCAACATAAAATGAAAGCTTAAATACAGATTGAAAAAACAATAATGTATGATTTCTAATCAGACTCTTTATGGTCTATTAGAAAATTGAAGAATCAAGAGTTGAAAGAATCAAGAGTTGAAAGAAAGAAAGGAAGGAAGGAAGGAAGGAAGGAAGGAAGGAGGGAAGGAAGAAAGAAACTTAGAACAGCTTATGGAATCTTGGACTGATTTTAGATGGTGTATGAAGTATTGTGGTTGGTTCACAGATACAAAATTAAATAATACGGATCCATCAGTCTCAATTCTTTTGCTTACATCAAGAGGGAAGTCTCAGGGCTAGTCTGTCTTCAATTTCTCTTTAACACCTCCAAAACTCCCTTTAAAAAGGAAAAACAGAGCAGATTACAGGCTCTGAGCCTTAGGCAGACAATAACATCTACTCAAATTTAACTACATTATGTTGTTTTTATTACATCTATTTTTGTGGTTACTCTATTTATGGCAAGTGAACTGGTTTCCATTTGTAATCGGCCTATAAATTATTTTCTTTATTTACATTTTTAAAAACCGAGTCAACTTAAGGACAAACATTAGATAAATTAGAGTACTGGGTGCAAAAACAGAAAATCAGTAATGGGTTCAATGAAGTTGGGCAAAAATGTTATAATGTCCCTGAAATGACTTCAGTTAAGAAAAATTAGCTTAAAATCACAGACTGTTAGAGTTAGAGGTGAGTCGGAGCTAGCAATCCAAATCCCCTCATTTTACAGGAGGAGACCAAGACCGAGAGGGCACGGTTTGCCAGGAACTGTCATCACAGTTTGTAATGGCAGAGCCAAGCTTTCATCTAAGCCTGTTGCCACGTCCACCACTGCTTTGCCATTATTTAATTTGTAGCCTTCTCAAAAGCTATATGTGTTGGAATTGGCAAGATGTGTCCAGTCCACAATGGTGTCAAAGTGAGAAGGCAGGCCACAAAGGAATTTAGATTTGCTAACGCAGATCGAACTTGTGCAACTTGCAAAACTACAGTGACATCTAGTGGTATTGTTTGATAATGTAACTCGATGCAACCCTTGCTTTGAGAAGGCTTCTCTTTAAAAAGCAAACATTTTATATGTAGAATATCCCTGTTTGAGTTTGTTTTCTCATGAATAGATGTATTTTTAACAAGAATACAACATAAAAGTTGTGTCCTTGTGCAGCATAACAGAGGCACGTGTTGATAGTTTGTCCTATCATTGACGATGTTAATTTTGACTGTTTGGCTAAAATGCTATCAGCCAGTTACCGTCCTTTCCTTTCTAATCAGTAAGTGATTTGTGGGACAATATTTCCAAGCTTTGTAAATATCGTTTTCTTCAAACTTTCATCTACTAGCTTTTGTATCCATTGATAATCCTTGCCTGAATTCTTCATTATTATAATGGTTGCGAAATGGTCATTCTCTAGTTCTGTCATCATTTTACTGAAAGAATAGCTTTCCGTCTTATTTATGTTTGTATATATTTATTAGTATGGACTCATGAATTATAATATCATCTATAATCTACATAATAGATTATATTTATTGATATCCAATATGGCTGACATAATTAGAGCAGATATGTAAAATTTCTCTAGGGTCTCAACCAAGTATGTCCTCTCTCTCACCTCTGGGTCTTTGCTCTTGCTGTTCCCTCTCATTTGAAGACCTCTTCCCAATAGATAATAGTAGGTAAGAATTCATGAGTATATTCATGTATGTATTACATAGTAGATATTTCATATAAAGTATTATATAGAGTATAGATTATATATTCATGTATAGGTTACAGACTATAATCTATATATACTCAATACATTATGTATAGGTTTATACTATACATTATCTATCACTATTGTTATTTATTCTATTCAAAAATACAAATGTCATGAAAGTCAGAAAGTATGAGGAATTGTTCTAATTATAAGGAGACTTAAGAAATGTAACAACGCAATGCAATGCATAATCCTGGATTAGATTCTGCACAGGGTGTGGGAAAGGAGTTGTAAACAGCTGTAAAGGACATTAATGGGCTAACTGATGAAATTTGAATAATCCTATGATTTAGATACTCTGGGTTAAATAATAATACTATACCAGTGTTAAATATCCTCTTTTGATCATTTTACTGTGATTATGTAAGAAAATGTTCTTGCCTTAGAAACTGCACACTAAAATATTTAGGGATAAAGCAGCACTATGTCTGAAGCTTATTCTTAAGTGGTTCAAAAAATAATGTGTGTGTGTGTGTGTGTGTGTGTGTGTGTGTGTGTGTGTTGAGAGAGCAAATGTCAAGAAAATGCAGCAAAATTGTAACAATCAGTCAATCTAGGTGAAGGACACACAGAAGTTCTTTGTACTATTCAAATAACTTTTCTGTAAGTTTGAAATTACATCAAAATAAAGTTACCCTAAAAGGGAAAATAAAGTTTTGTGACATTTTAATGTCTTATTTACTGAAAAACAAATGAAAAAAGAGCAAAGCAAATCAGTAAATTCGTACCTAGCAGCTTGAGAATTTCAAAGTCTCAGCTACTAAGTTTCTTTCCACTGCTGCATACAGTTTGAAGTAAAGCCCCACTCTTTTCATTAGGGAATTATCATGCTAGTCAAGGAAATCTATTATAAATTACTAGTTTAAATTCCCCAGATGTCTGAAGAATTCCTCAAAGGCACACATATTTTTATAAAAGCTCACACATTTAATATCATCACACACAAAGGACTTTTATCCAGGTTGGGTTCTGGCATTGAACCAACCAGCTGTGATTACCCTTAATTTGGAATAGAAGAAGCTATGAGGAAAAAAAAATGCTCTGAAATATAATTCTTATCTTAAAAGGAAGAGGAAGTGGTACAGATGCAGTTGGAGAAAGGGACTCACTGGGTGTGGGAGGAAGTTGCTGGGAATATTGTAGAGAGAGAAAAATCAAAATACAAAAAAATCTCAGGATTTGGATAGAATCACAGTTGTCAGACTTACTAGCTGTGTGGTCTGTGGGATTGATTTATTTAACCACTAGAACCTCAGTCTCTCGCCTGTAGAATTAGAACTATTCCCAGTGAGTAATCTATACCTGGCACTCACTGTAAGTATTGACTGACCTCTAAGTCCTGGGCCAAGCAGGATGTGGTAGTAGATAAATGGATAATGTCTGGCTGCTGGGGCATCCTGATCTCTTGCCTGCACCACCACAGCCTCTTAACAGGGTTCTACCATCCACTTTTGTGAATCCTTCCAATTCATGTTCCACACAACAGCAGAATGACCTTCCTAAAAGATAGTCTTCAGCTCCATGCCTAAACTTCCTAATGTGGTACACTGGCCCCTTTGTCACCTCATGGCCTTGTCCCCGAGTATCTCTCTAGGCTCTCTTTCTCCAGTCTCTAAGCTCTACTACTGGCTAATAGACCTTTGTGCAATGATATATAGGCTCTATCTATACCTTGAAGGTCCAGTATGGCAGCCACTAGCCATACATGGCTATTGATCACTTGAAATGTGGTTAATGTGACTGAGAAACTGAATTTTTAATTTTTGAAATTTCATTTAAATTTATTTATTTTTTCTGCTTTATTTTATTTTATTTTGATTTTATTTTTTAAAATTTACACCCAAGTTAGTTAGCATATAGTGCAACAATGATTTCAGGAGTAGATTCCTTAGTGCCCCTTACCCATTTAGCCCAACCCCCCTCCCACAACTCCTCTAGTAACCCTCAGTTTTTTCTCCATATTTCAGTCTTTTATGTTTTGTCCCCCTCCCTGTTTTTATGTTATATTTGTTTCCCTTCCCTATGTTAATCTTAAAGTCCTCAGATGAATGAAGTCATATGATTTTTGTCTTTCTCTAATTTCACTTAGCATAATAGCCTCCAGTTCCATCCACATAGTTGCAAATGGCAAGATTTCATTCTTCTAGATTGCTGAGTAATACTCCATTGTATATGTATACCACATCTTCTTCATCCATTCATCCATCAATGGACATTTGGGTTCTTTCCATACTTTGGCTATTGTTGATAGTGCTACTATAAACATGGGGGTGCATGTGTCCCTTTGAAACAGCACAGCTGCCTCCCATGGATAAATGCCTAGTAGTGCAATTGCTGGGTTGTAGAGTAGTTCTATTTTTAGTTTTTTGAGGAACCTCCATACTGTTTTTCA
Source organism: Panthera uncia (assembly GCF_023721935.1). Lineage (NCBI taxonomy): Eukaryota > Metazoa > Chordata > Mammalia > Carnivora > Felidae > Panthera > Panthera uncia. The sequence goes on along the minus strand of NW_026057577.1, from coordinate 103,116,111 downwards.
GAGTGGCTGCTCCAGCTTGCATTCCCACCAACAATGCAAAAGAGATCCTCCTTCTCCACACCCTCGCCAATATTTGTTGTTGCCTGAGTTGTTAATGTTAGTCATCTTGACAGGTGTTAAGGTGGTATCTCATTGTGGTTTTGACTTGTATTTCCCTGATGATGAGTGATGTTGAGGAAATTTCATTTAAATTTAAATAGCCACATGTGGCTAGTGGGTACCATATTGGACACAACAGACACATGAAGCTTCTTTAGGTTCCCAACCAACTACACCTCTCTTGCCTCTGGGTCTTTACCCTTTTGCTATTCTCTTTCATTTGAAGACCTACCTTCTCTTTGTCCTTTGTCTCAGCCTAAACATCACTTGTTAAATGCTTTTATAGAACAGGATGTACATAATCTTTGCCACTGACAAAATTTTAACCATCTTTAATTTGTGAAAGTAAGGCTATATTTCAAAGCAATGATAACACTTTAACTGTGCCTCTTGATTTCCACTGACAGATGTGCAAGGTGTTTTTCTTTTTGCCCTTGGCTATTTATTAATCCAATGAGTAGGGGGCGTCACTGAGTGGTCATAGGTCATGATTCATGCCATCAATGTGGTTATTTGGCTTTCACATTTTTAAAATGGAGCCAAAATTTTAAATGGAAGAGACTTCATTAAAAATCTTCGTTCCCAGATGCTCTGGGAAAAAAAAAAAAAAAACAAAACAAAACAGAACATCTGGATGCACATTCACTTCTACTCAGCAATAACCAGCTAGACTCATTCCAAAATGGTCGTCACTAGCCACATATGGCTATTTAAATTTAAATTAATAAAAATTAAATAAAATTCAAAATTCAATTCTTCAGTCACACTAGCCACATTTCAAGTGCTCAAGTCACACATGGCTAAAGGCTACTATCCAGTTGGACAGGGCAGCTACAGAACATTTCGATCAACATAGAATGTTCTATTGAGCTACATTTCCTAGAGTGTAGTTAGGAGACAGGGAGTAGATGCCAGCTTAAGGGGCAGGAGCTCCTAAGCTACTATTGAGTATTTTTTTAAATGTTTATTTATTTAATTTTGAGAGGGAGAGAGAAAGAATGAGCAGAGGAGGGGCAGTGAGAAAGGGAGAGAGAATCCCAAACAGGCTCCACACTGTCAGGGCAGAGACAGACACGGGGCTCCAACTCACAAACCAAGAGATCATAACCTGAACCAAAATCAAGAGTCAAGACACTTAACCAACTGAGCTGCCCTAGGTTTCTTATTGAATATCACAGTGGGAATGGACCTAGATTTTCTGATATTTCCCAAGAACTCAAGAATCCAGATTTTTTATGTGAAACCTCCCAATTTGTAAATCCTAGCTCAAATGTTTTAGAAATATTGTCTAAGCAAAACAAAGCAAGTTTTGTCGGTCAGATTGATCCCCTAGGTGCCAATTTGCCAGCTCTGAGCCCAAAGTTTGGCAGAGGCATCAGAGATCAGCGTGCCTGAGGTTGAGAATACAAAGGTTCAGTGTTGGACAGGCTGGGATGGGGGCGGGGGTGGGTGGGAGGTACACCCATGGCCTTTTAGAAATCAATCTTCCACCGCCAGCAACATAAAACACAGAGGCTCCCATCTTCCAAGTTCACTTTTTTTGTGAGTTGTGCAACATAGCTCATAATAACAAAAATATAAGTGCCCCTTAAATTTTCAGCTGTGCTTCATCTTTTCTAAGGGAGAGGGAAAGAATTTCAGAGTAAATTTGGAAAGACTAGTGGGTTTGGGGAAAGATTTATTGAACTAGAAAGAAAATGGGAATTTTTTTTTTTTTTTTAGTTATTTTTTTTTTTTTAATTTTTTTTTCAACATTTTTTATTTTATTTTTGGGACAGAGAGAGACAGAGCATGAACGGGGGAGGGGCAGAGAGAGAGGGAGACACAGAATCGGAAACAGGCTCCAGGCTCCGAGCCATCAGCCCAGAGCCTGACGCGGGGCTCGAACTCACGGACCGCGAGATCGTGACCTGGCTGAAGTCGGACGCTTAACCGACTGCGCCACCCAGGCGCCCCAGAAAATGGGAATTTATAACGCTTATAAGGTTATCTCTCAGTGATGTAATACTTCTCTTGGGAAGGAAGTAGTTTTATATTTTAAAATTCTCTAAACCAAGACTTGACTCTCCAGTCACAAACACCGTCCATCTGTTCCTGCAAACAGTGCGATCGCATGGTCTGGACCATTGGGTGGGATCATTATAACCACAAAGAGAGCATTTTCCTAATAAATAGTACAAGGACACTTTTTAAAGAATTTCATTTATTTTTTTAAGGGGTGCCTGGGTGGCTCGGTCGGTTGGGCGTCTGACTTCAGCTCAGGTCATGATCTCACCATCCGTTGCTTCAAGCCCCGTGTCGGGCTCTGTGCCGACAGCTCAGAGCCTGGAGCCTGCTTCTGATTCTGTGTCTCCTCTCTCTCTCTCTGCCCCTTCCCCGCTCATGCTCTGTCTCTCTCTCTCTCTCTCTCTCTCTCTAAAATAAAATAAAATCATAAATAAAAAAATAAAGAATTTTATTTTTTAAATGTTTATTTATTTTGAGAGAGAGAGAGCATGAGAGATAGAATCCCAAGGAGACTCAGCACTGTCAGTATAGAGCCTGATGCAGGACTCAAATTTACGAGCCCGAGATCATGACCTGAGCCAAAATCAAGAGTTGGACACTTCCCCGACTGAGCCACCCAGGTACCCCAGCACAAAGACATTTTATAGCTAACAGTTTCCAAATTCCATATCCTGACGGGCTGTGGCTTGCCATATAGTAAGATTTATTCTGCACCCTGACTTTGATTTACTTGTTTCCCTTTTATAAAAAATTTACCAAAAAATTGATTCCAATTGATAGTTTTAAATATTATATCTCAGAAACTTTCACTGTTCTGTATTTTCACCAAAGCTCACATATAACACCTTTTAATTTAACAAAGCAGCTCTCTTGAATGCAACATAATACACATGGATATTTGGATATTGTTTTGAGGTGAGCAGAAATGCTAGGAAGAACACTAGACTGGAATTCAGAAATCTAAGCACTGTTCCCAGTGCAACCGTCAACTGTGTGTGGTCTTGGATGGTTGAACAGTTGGCTCTCTTATAAAACAGGGCAGGTGATCTAGATTTCTGAAGACTGGGTTACTTCTAAAATTCTATGGTTCTTCAATTCTGTATGTTTATGGGGGGGGAAAAACTGACAACGTAAAACTGAAAACATAGTTTCAGACATTTCTAGATGGTTAATCAACCAAAACGGTCGGTAGACTAGGTCAGGTCTCACACGTGTACCTGCACTGACATGCTGTTCCACTGCAGGCTTTGCTGTTCCACTGCAGAAGCCCTGTAAACTGCTGGAATACTTACCCATAAATGTTTCTCAGAGGCAAATGTCTTTGTGTGTATTTCTTCTCTAAGAATCATCTTCCATAAAAGCAGTAGTTCCAAAAACAAGGAACCACCCCCCTCACCAAAACAGTAGGAATATTTGCCCTAGATCAAAGTTGGTTCTCGCATTTTAGTGGATCAGAATCATCTGCAAAATTGATACAAAGAACAAATAGGCTCCTTCCCAAACGTACCCAGTCGGAATCCACGGGGTTGGGCCCAAGCATATTTTTCACAAGCTTCCTATCTCCTTCCAACGCTCAACAAAGATGGAGAAACACTGGCCCAAGTCCATGTAACAATGTGGTGATATCACAGAATGCAAACTTCACGTGTAGAATCAAACTGAAAATACATTCAAATGAGACACTTGGTCACTGATTCTGTTCAATGACTACTATAATTAAAGAAAAATGAAAATACAGATTCTACACTTTCACAAATGAACATCAGATTTATCCACATTGCTCCTGGTTCTCTTATATTTTTCACTTTAATCAATACAGAGGTATTTGCACTATACAATGTGAGCAGCCAAGTTTGCCAGTAATCATAGCACCTCCTACTTGAACAGAAGTTTGATGATAACAATCTAATTTTTGAAAGCAGGTAGTGGTGGAGACAGGATCTGGGGTGAAATCAGAAAGCCTACTTGACCCACTTCAGCTCCTGCCAACTGTTACCAGGCAGGAATGAACAACTTCATGCAGCCAGCTCTTCCAAGTTTCCAAGAGAAGCCAGAAATTGGATTTGTATGTACGAGCCTGCAATTTTTAAATGGTTGGCAACGAATTTAAATGTTTTTTTTTTTTTAAATTCATTTAGGGGTGCCTGGGTGGCTCAGTCGGTTGAGTGTCTGACTTCGGCTCAGCTCATGATCTCATGGCTTGTGAGTTTGAGCCTCACGTTGGGCTCTGTGCTGAGAGCTCAGAGCCTGGAGCCTGCTTCGAATTCTGTCTCCCCGTCTCTTTTTGTCCCTCTCCCACTCGCTCTGTCTCTCTCTTTAATAATTAATTGATTAATTAATTAATTAAAAAATATTTTAAAAATAATTAAAAAAATAAAAATTCATTTAAAAGTACACCTTTAGAAGATGGTCAAGATGTTGGAGCGGCATGGAGACCCTGAGTTTGTCTTGTCTCTGAAACACAGCCAGATCAGCACCAAACCATTTTGAATACCTAGGAAATCAATCTGAGGATTAACACAACAATCTGCATAACTTGAGCCACAGAACTCAGCAGGTACATGGTGTGGAGAGGTGAACTGGGGGAGAGAAAAGCCACAGAGGATAGAGAGCTGTTTTTGTGGAGAGAGGACAGAAAGAGAGAAAGGGAGAGATTGTGGTGCATTGGGATGTGCAAGAAAAGCACTCCCCTGAAAGTAGCTGGAAAGAAAGAGAGAGTAAGAGTGAAAACACTAGCAGGGGACTGAACAAGAAATCTGTTCCCCAAAACCATTGGTGGGAAGCAAGGAGAGGGTTTCAATACCATCAGGATTTTATAAACAGTGGAGCACAGAGTCTGAAGTTTTGGAGCTCAGTGCCTAGTGGTGCTCTGGTGAGGAAACAGGATGAATTCCCAGAAGCAGGCAGTGCAGTCTGAGGGGTCCATGTGCCACACAGGGAGAAGTGGTTGCCCTGTTTGGAGTGCATTTGGTAGAGGCATATGGCCTCCCCACAGGCAAAGGTCTTAGCAGATGTTTGCCACTATGTTTGCCGCTACTGGGACAAAGTCTCCAGAGTGTGGTGAAACCTGGCGCTGGCTGTGTGTTGTGATTTGCCATAATTTCTGAACCTCTGCCACTGCATGATTGCAAGAAACTCTTCTGGGGCAAGCCGGCACCCTGCCATTGCTCAGCAAGATCCTTCCCCCAGAGAATTGGTACAGGTCCAAGCCACAGTGGTCTCAGAAGCATGGGGTTTTGCAACACAGCCCCATCTGAGATAAAACTCTGGAGGGAGGTGCTACCTGGCAGGTGAACAGCTTGGACACGGACGGGGTGGAGGAGAGGAGTGGACAGAGGCCTGAGACAAAGAAGAGATATTTGATCAAAGGTCGGTGAGAGTGCAAAGTTTCTGTGCCAGAGACTAGGGAGCTGGATGAAGCCATTTCCACCTCTCCCACACAGCTGCATGCACATCGCACTGACCCACCCCAGTAAGCTAAGCAGTGCCACCTGGTGGATAATGGAGCCCTTACACCAAGCCCCCCACCAACTGCGCCCTCCAAGCACATTCCCTAGAAGACCAGCACAAGTCACTCCACCTGCTTAGTGCACAGACTATAGAAGACTTCATACTTTCAGTCCTAGAGAAAACAGGATGTAACTTCTTTAGGTTTCATTCTGTTTTCTGGTTCCTTTATCTGTTCATTTTCTTTGCTTCTGTTTTTGCTTAAATTGTTTTATTTTTTCTTTTTTTCCCTTTCTTTCTTTTCTTCCCCATTCTTGGATACAGAAAAGAGAAAATTTTATTTTTTATTACTTTATTTTTAAATGTTTTATTCTATTTCATTTTCTTTATTCATTTTATTCTATTTTATTATATATATTTTTCATTTTTAAATTTTTTCTTACTTTTTTTTCTTTTCTTTCCCTTTTTTCTCTATTCTATCAAGTTTCTTTTAACAACCAGACCAAAATGCACCTAGGATCTAGCTTTCTTTATTTGATTTTTTGTTTTGTTTTTAATTTTTTAATTTTAATTTTTAATTTTATTAATTTTTTCTTCCTTCAAAATGACAAAATGAAGGAATTCACCCCAAAAGAAAGAACAGGAGGAAATGATAGACAGGGGCTTAATCAACATACATATAAACAAGATGTCTGAACTAGAATTTAGAACCACAATAATAATACTAGCTGGGGTTGAAAAAAGCATAGAATATTTTTCTGTGGAGATTAAAGAAATAAAATCTAGTCAGGACGAAATTAAAAATGCTATCACCAAGATGCAATCTCGGGTGAATGCCACGAAGGCAAGAATAGATGAGGCAGAACAGTGAATTGGTGATTTAGAAGATAAAATTATGGAGAATAATGAAGCAGAAAAAAAAAAGAGGGATGGGTATTGAGGAGGGCACCTTTTTGGATGAGCACTGGGTGTTGTATGGAAACCAATTTGACAATAAACTTCATATATTGAAAAAAAAGAAAGAAAAAAAAAGAGGGAAACAAAGGCAAAATGTCACAATACAAAACTTAAAGAACTCAGTGACTTATTAAAAAGGAATAACATCTAAATCATAGAGTCCCAGAAGATGAAGAGAGAGAAAAAGGGGCAGAAGGTTTATGTGAGCAAATTATAGTGGAAGACTTTCTAATCTGGAGAAAGACACAGACATCAAAATCCAAGAAGCACAGAAAACTCCCATTAGATTCGACAAAAAAACAACAAATCATAGTCAAATTCATGAAATATACAGACAAGGAAAGAATTATGAAAGCAGCAAGGGAGAAAATGTCCTTAACCTATAAGGGAATACAGATCATGTTCACAGCAGACCTATCCAGAAACTTGGCAGGCCAGAAAGGAGTAGCAGGATTTATTCAACATGATGAATCAGAAAAATATGCAGTCAAGAATTCTTTATCCAGCAAGACTGTCATTCAAAATAGAAGGAGAGATAAAGAGTTTCCCAGACAAACACAAACTAAAGGAGTTTGTGACCACTAAATGCCCTGCAAGAAACTTTAAGGGGGATATTTTGACTGGAGAAAAGACAAAACAAAACAAAACAGACCAAAAGCAACAAAGTCTAGAAAGAACCAGAGAACACCTCCGAAAACACCAACTCAAAAGGCAACACAATTGTGCTAAATTCATGTCTCAGTACTCACTCTAAGTGTCAATGGACTAAATACTCCAATTAAAAGACATAGGGTATCAGAACAGATAAGAAAACAAGACCTATATGCTGCTTGCAAGAGACTCATTTTAGACCTAAAGGCACCTGCAGATTGAAAGTAAGGGGATGGAAATCATCATTCAAAAGAAAGCTAGAGTAGCCATACTTATATCAGACAAACTAGATTTTAAAATGAAGACTGTAACAAGAAATGAGGAAGGACATTATATCGTAATTAAGGGGTCATCCAACAAGATCTAACAATTGTAAATATTTATGCCAACATGGAAGCACCCAAATATATAAATCAATTAATCACAAACAAGAAACTCATTGATAACAGTACCATCATAGTAGGGGACTTCAACTCCCCACTTAGAGCAATGGACAAGATCATCTAAGCAGAAAATCGACAAGGAAACAATGGCTTTGAATGATACACTGGACAGATGGACTTAACAGATATAGTCAGAACATTTCATCCTAAAGCAGCAGAATACACATTCTTCTTGAGTGCACATGGAACATTCTCCAGAATAGATCACATACTGGGTCACAAATCAGCCCTCAAAAAGTAAAAAAAAATCGAGATCATACCTTGCATATTTTCAGATCACAATGCTATGAAACTCAAAATCAACAACAAGAAAAAAAATGGAAAGACAATGAACACTTGGAAACTAAAGAACATCATACTAAAGAATAAATGGGTGAATAGATTAACCAAGAAATTAGAGAGGAAATTAAAAAGTACATGGAAGCAAATGAAAATGAAAACATTACAGTCCAAAACCTCTGGGATGCAGCAAAAGCAGTCATAAGAGGGAAGTATATAGCAATCCAGGATGTCCTAAAGAAGGAAGAAAGGTCTGAAATATAGAACCTAACCTTACACTTAAAAGAGCTGGGAAAAGAACAGCAAATAAAGCCCAAAACCAGCAGAAAAAGGGAAATAATAAAGATTAAAGCAGAAATCAATGATAGTGAAATTAAAAAACAACAACAGTAGAACAGATCAATGAAACCAGAAGCTGGATCTTTGAAAGAATTAACAACATTGATAAACCACTAGCTGGATTGATCAAAAAGAAAAAGGAAAGGACCCAAATAAATAAAATCATGAATGAAAGAGGAGAGATCATGGGGCCCCTGGGTGGCTCAGCTGGTTAAGCGTCCAGCTTCAGCTCAGGTCATGATCTCATGGTTCGTGAGTTTGAGCCCCACGTCAGGCTCTGTGCTGACAGCTCAGAGCCTGGAGCCTGCTTCAGATTTGGTGTCTCCTTCTCTCTCTGCCCCTCTCCCACTTGTGCTCTGTTTCTCTCTCTCTCAAAAGTAAATAAATGTAAAAAAAAATTCTTTTTTAAATAAAAAAAGAAAGAGGAGAGATCACAACCAACACCACAGAAATACAAACAATAATAAGAGAACATAATGAACAATTATATGCCAACAAATTGGGTAATCTGGAAGAAATGGAGAAATTCCTAGAACCATATAAACTACGAAAACTGAAACAGGAAGAAATAGAAAATTTGAACAGACCGATAACCAGTAAAGAAATTGAATTAGTAATCAAAAATCTCCCAACAAACAAGAGTCCAGGGTCAGATGGCTTTCCAGGGGAATTCTACCAAACATTTAAGGAAGAGTTAACACCTATTCTTTTGAAGCTGTTCCAAAAAATAGAAATGGAAGGAAAACTTCCAAACTCATTCTATGAAGCCAGTATTACCTTGATTCCAAAACCAGACAAAGACCCCACTAAAAAGGAGAACTATAGACCAATTTCCCTGAGGAACATTGATGCAAAAATTCTCAATAAGATACTAGCAAACTGGATCAAACAATACATTAAAAGAATCATTCACCACGATCAAGTGGGATTTATTCCTGGGATGCTGGTTCAATATCCGCAAATCAATCAATGCGATACATTACATTAATAAAAGAAAGGATAAGAACCACATGATCCTCTCAAAGGATGCTTAAAAAGCATTTGACAAAATACAATATCGTTTCTACAACATCGTTCTTGATAGAAGGATCATACTTCAATATCAGAAAGGCCATAATATGAAAGACCCACTGCTATTATCATCCTCAATGCAGAAAAACTGAGATCTTTCCCCCTACCATCAGGAATACGACCAGGATGTCCACTCTCACCACTGTTATTCAACATAGTGTTGGAAGTCCTAGCCTCAACAATCAAACAGCACAAATAAATAAAAGGTATCCAACCAGCGAGGGGGAGGTCAAACTATCATTCTTGGCAGATGACATAATACTCTATGTAGAAAACCCAAAAGACTCCACCAAAACACTGCTAGAACTGATTCATGAATTCAGCAAAGTCACAGGATATAAAATCAATTCACAGAGATCGGTTACATTTCTATACATCAATAATGAAGCAGAAGAAACAGACATCAAGGAATCAATCCCATTTTCAATTGCACCAAAAGCCATAAAATACCTAGGAATAAACCTAACCAAAGAGGTGAAAAATCTATACACTGAAAACTACAGAAAGCTGAACAAACTGTAGAAAGAACTTATAGAAACTATAGAAAGAAAGTGAAGAAGACACAAAAAAATGGAAAAATATTCCATGCTCATGGATTGGAGGAACAAATATTGTTAAAATGTCAATACTACCCAAAGCAATCTACATATTCAATGCAATCCCTATCAAAATAACACCAGCATTCTTCACAGTGCTAGAACAAACAATCCTAAAATTGGTATGGAACCAGAAAAGACCCCAAATAGCCAAAGCAATTCTGAAAAAGAAAACCAAAGCTGGAGGCATCACAATTCTAGACTTCAAAGTGTATTACACAGCTGTAATCATCAAGACAGTATGATACTGGAACAAGAACAGACACATAGATCAATGGAGCAGAATAGAGAACCCAGAAATGGACCCACAAACATATGGCCAACTAATCTTTGACAAAGCAGGAAAGAATATCCAATGGCAAAAAGACAGTCTCTGCAACAAATGGTGTTGGGAAAACTGGACAGCAACATGCAGAAGAATGAACCTGGACCACTTTCTTGCACCATACACAAAAATAAACTCAAAATGGATGGCAGATCTATGAAAAGGCCTTTAACCTTGGCCAAAGCAACTTCTTACTTGACATATCTCCAGAGGCAAGGGAAACAAAAGCAAAAATGAACTTTTGGGACCTCATCAAGATAAAAAGCTTCTGCACAGTGAAAGAAAAAAATCAGCAAAACTAAAAGGCAACCGATGGAATGGGAGAAGATATTTGCAAATGACATATCAAATAAAGGGTTAGTATCCAAAATCTATAAAGAACTTATCAAACTCAACACCCAAAAAAACAATCCAGTGAAGAAATGGGCAAAACACATGAATAGACACTTTTCCAAAGAAGACATCCAGATGGCTAACAGACACATGAAGAGATGCTCAACATCATTCATCATCAGGGAAATACAAATCAAAACCACAATGAAATACTACCTCACACCTGTCAGAATGGCTAACATGAACAACTCAGGCAACAACAGATGCTGACAAGGATGCAGAGAAAGAGGAACCCTTTTGTACTGCTGGTGGGAATGCAAACTGGTGTAGCCACTCTGGAAAACAGTATGAGGTTCCTCAAAAAATTAAAAATAGAACTACCCTATGACCCAGCAATTGCACTACTAGGTATTTACCCAAAGGATACAAGAGTGCTAATTCAAAGGGGTACAGGCACCCCAATGTTTATAGCAGCACTATCAACAATAGCCAAAGTATGGAAAGAGCCCAAATGTCCATCTACTGATGAATGGATAAAGAAGATGTGATACACACACACACACACACACACACACACTGGAATATTACTTGGCAACTAAAAAGTATGAAATCTTGCCATTTGCAACAACGTGGGTGGAACTAGAGTGTATTATGCTCAGCAAACTAAGTCAGAGAAAGACAAATATCATATGACTTCACTCATATGTGGAATTTAAGATACAAAACAGATGAACATAAGGGAAGAGAAGCAAAAATAATACAAAAACAGAGAGGGAGACAAAATATAAGAGACTCTTAAATACAGAGAACAAACTGAGGGTTGCTGGCAGGGTTTGGGTGGGGGGCTGGGCTACAGGGATGAGAGACATTAAAGAGGACACTTGTTGGGATGAGTAGTGGGTGTTTTATGTAAGTGATAAAGCACTAAATTCTTTTCCTGAAATTGTTATTACATTATATGTTAACTAACTTGGATTTAAATAAAAAAAAAAACAACATAAAAATAAATAAATAAAAGTACACCTTTGAGGGGCACCTGGGTGGCTCAGTTGATAAAGTGTCCGACTCTTGATTTCATTCAGCTCAGGTCATGATCTCACGGTTCATGAGTTTGAGCCCCACATAGGGCTATGCACTGAGAGTGCAGAGCCTGCTTAGGATTCTCTCTCTCCCTCTGTCTCTCTCTGCTCCTCCCCAGCACACACACTCTCTCTCTCTCTCTCTCTCTCTCAAAATAAATAAATAAACATTTTTTTAAAAAAGTGCACCTTTGAGGTCAAACAATAAAACCAAGAAAAATTCATCAGCCCGGATTTCACCTGAATACCCCAGGTTTGTAAACTATTCTAGAAAGCTCTGAGTTCTGTATCTGAATTGAGTCAGATAATCAAAAACCACTCACCGAAATGACCTCATCTGCCTGGCATGTAATGTTATGCTCTCTGCCTCTAGAACTAACAGAATTCTCTGCCATTTTTGAACTATGGGGTTTATCCATATTAAGTCACATATTAAGTTCATTTGTTCACTCAGATATGTAGAGAGCTCCTGCCCCACCCCAGGCACTGGAAACACAGTGGTAACCCAAACCTTAGCTAACTTTAACATTTGGCATAGCACATAAGAAAACACATAAAGCTTATCACTCAGTCCATGGTAACGATTAAAAATACATATGGGCAAAATCTTAAGAGCAGTATGACACCTCAGAGATCATTTTTTTCAGATGAGGCTGAAGCCCAGAAAAAACAAAGTCTGGCCAAGGATCACACAGCTCAAAAAGGAATAAAAATTTTAGCCCAGAGCTCTTGCCTTTAGTCTAGCCTCCTCTCCTCTGTGCCTATTTGCCCAAATCCAAGGGGACGGATAAATGATTGTCAGAGGAAACTAACAGGCATGGTGCCACTCAGGGAGATGACTTCAGTTTGGCAAGTTCTCACTTGGAAAGTAATAGAACACTCATCTAGAAGTGACACAGAATTTCTTCTACATTCATGGGAATTATAATTTCCAGCTAGTCAGAAGCCATTCTATTTTACCTTAGAATATATAAAACAATAGAAAAGCAAGGAGTTACTTATATCTATTAAGAATAGAAAGAAAAAATAAGGCTCACACAGCCAACATTCATGAAAAATAGATTAGGAAAAGGACACCAACATCCGTTTTAGTAAGAGCAAGGAAAATGGATAGGACTCTAGAATCATGGTTACCTGCAGGGTTTACTCAGTCTTTACTAGAAATGCCCCACCTTCACTTTAAACCACACTGCAATTAAATGTCAAGAAAGGGAGTATATTTCTGCATGGCCAAAAGAATAACTCATTCTATAAGCTGCTCCTAGTATTTTTTATTATTTTCCAAGCAAGTACTACCTATAAAATGCAACTTTAAGTCATAGCAGTCTCTATTTTCAAAGTTGGTGTGCCTTAACTGACAAATTACAGAATTGTGTGGCATATGTTTGAATTTCAGATGCCTGATGATAGGCAGTAGACTTTAAAAATAGAAGTAAAAGTGACTCCTCGGTAAATGAGGGTGTGCTTGTCAATGAAGGGAATTCTGTTAGCGCTGAATGTAAAAGTAACTTGAAGGGACACCTGGGTGGCTCAGTCGGTTAAGCGTCTGACTTTGGCTCAGGTCATGATCTCATCATGGTTTGTGGGTTCAAGCTCTACATCAGGCTCTGTGCTGACAGCTTGGAGCCTGGAGCCTGCTTCAGATTCTATGTCTCCCTTGCACTCTGTCCCTCCCTCGCTCACACTCTTTCTCTCTCAAAAATGAAAACATTAAAAAAAATTCTTAAAAGAAACTTGAAAAGACTAATTCCAAAAGGGAGATTATGGGTTATTTTTATTCTTTTTAAATACTTTGTTTTCCAAATAATAAGCAGGGCTTCAAAATGAGGAAAATGTCTTTTTAAAACCTATGTAGGATTTACAAAATAATTGAAACCTTGTAATTCCTACTCTCAATTTGCCATGATTCTAAAATTGGGCTCTATTTTTATGAAAGTCAGAGTAGAAGCAATGAGAGTGTAAAACTTATTTGCTAAAAGGTGTATTTATTACCTTGGCATATAAGGTGTTAATACTTAAATCTCTGTAAGGCCCTTTTCCCATTACCAGAGCCGTAGGAAAAAAAGACCTTCCTTTTAAACCTGAAAAGTACAAAATTTTTCCTTCTCCCCTAACCAATTACATTCACAATTTGACATAATGTCAAAACCTTTAGGGAAAGCAGAGTGTTTCTGATGTAAAATGCTCATGAAAACATGGCATACTTCAGAGACAACACAGAAGCCCTAATGAGGGATCTCAAGGAGCCTCATGTTCAGTCCAGTGTTTGAAAATCAGGCCTCTAGAGACATTCTGTGCCTATAGCATGGTTTAGATCACTAGAACAAGTTTAGGACATGAAAACAACACAAAGTAGAAATACATGTTAATAACTAGAATGAGGGTTTAGATTGTTTCCTACTTTGATGTCAAAATTCATAAGGCAATAAAAAGTTCTTAAGAGAAAACTGATTATGAGTGAAAATACATACACGTGGCCTGAAAAACAGCGGAAATCAGTAAGTGGACCCAAAAAGGGCCCATGAGGGATGTATTATTTTCTCATTTAATTTGATCAAGTATAATAGGAGAGAAATTGAATTTAACTTTGTTTTCTCTTCAGTCGTACAGATGGTTAAACTTTATATCGTATGTCAAAAGCCTGTGAGTTGGAAACTATTACAAAAATGACCAGGAAACACAAACGTGAAATACAGATGGCGTTACACAATGCTACCATCCCAGCATATCAGAACAAGAAATCAGTTAAGTCAGAGGTTCTCAACCAGTACACTTTGAACCGTTCACAGGTATGCTCCCCAAGTCTGAATAACATGTAAATAAAAGTATGTGCTGCTCCAGCTGAGGTGTGGTAGTGGTCAGCATTGCAAATGTGTTGTCTTTCCAGGCCACGGAAGGAAGACTGCATGCCCCTGTGCTGATGAGGCCATAGTTCAGGCCATGGGGTGATAAGCGGAAGGGGCAGGCGTCCACTGCTGAGAGGAGCTTGGGATTGCTAATGCACGGTCTTCCAGAGCCCTTTCTCTTTGCCATGGACATCCTGAAGGTTTAATAGTGGCTGTTCCATCAGCCTAGATCCAAAGTGTCCGCACCAAACAGAGCACCCCTGCCAACTTCGTGGTCACATACGCTGTGTGCATGACACGTAAACTTCTTTTGGTTTAAAGCCACTGAGATTTTGAGAGATTTTGTCACGACCACATAATATAGTTCTCCTGAAAGGATCAGAATGCTATGTGTCCTCCTGGGTGCTGGGCTGAGAGGCTCACATGACGTGGTAAGTAGAGCTGGGGTCTCTGTGCTACTAGGAGGTAAAAAGTGTATTATAACATGAAACTGAGGCCAAAGAAGTCTCCACCTTTATTAAAACATTTGAGTGCTTAAGGTCTATAAAAATGTTACACTTGGTCAGAAGTGTAAACAATGCTAAAAGATGGCCAAGTTCACTATGCCATAAATGATTTCAACTTTTTAAATTTTTCTACATTTTATTTTTGAGAGACAGAGTGAGACAGCACATGAGTGGAGGAGGGGCAGGGAGAAGGAGACACAGAATCCAAAGCAGGCTCCAGGCTCTGAGCAAGCTGTCAGCGCAGAGCCTGATGCAGGGCTCAAACCCACGAACCACGAGATCATGACCTGAGCTGAAGTCGGACACTCAACTGACTGAGCCACCCAGGCACCCCAATGATTTCAACTATAACTGTGATTTTATACCTTTTACACAAAGGCTAAAAATCAGTTTTAAGTCCAAGCTCACTAACCAGATCTTTAGACCTCTAGCCTACCACTAGAGGGAGCCATCTGCTCTTGTTTTTGCCCAACGTGGCTCACCAAAGATGGTGAGCAACTTGAGCTACACCTAGGGGAGAAATGCATTCTAGTCTAGCCACTTCTTTTCTAAACATAAAACTGTGTCAGTATTACCTAGGGAGCTTTGAAAATCACATTCTCAGAAACCCCCAAAGCCTGATTCAGTAGGTCTGAAGTTGGGTTCAGAAACGCATAATTTAAAAAAAAATTTGGGAGCACACTGGAGAGTAAAGAACATCCTACTAAAGAATGAATGGGCTAACCAAGAAGTTAAAGAGGAAATTAAAAAGTACATGGAAACCAATAAAAATGATAACACCACAGCCCCAAACCTCTGGGACGCAGCAAAGGCGGTCATAAGAGCAAAGTATATAGCAATCCAGGCCTTTCTATAGAACGGAGAAAGGTCTCAGATGCACAACCTAACCTTACACCTTAAAGAGCTGGAAAAACAACAGCAAATAAAACCCCAAACCAGCAGAAGACAGGAAATAATAAAGATCAGAGCAGTAATCAATGCTATCAAAACCAAAAAAACAGTAGAACAGATCAATGAAACTAGAAGCTGGTTCTTTGAAAGAATTAACAAAATTGATAAACCACTAGCCAGTTTGATCAAAAAGGAAAGGACCCAAATAAATAAAATCAAGAATGAAGGAGGAGAAATCACAACCAACACAGCAGAAATAAAAACAATAAGAGAATATTATGAGCAATTATACACCAATAAAATGGGCAATCTGGAGAAATGAACAAATTCCTAGAAACATAAACTGCCAAAACTGAAACAGGAGGAAATAGAAAATTTGAACAGACCGATAACCAATAAAGAAATTGAATTAGTAATCAAAAATCTCCCAACAAACAGGTCCAGGGTCAAATGGCTTTCCAGGGGAATTCTACCAAACATTTAAGGAAGAGTTAACACCTATTCTTTTGAAGCTGTTCCAAAAAATAGAAATGGAAGGAAAACTTCCAAACTCATTCTATGAAGCCAGCATTACCTTGATTCCAAAACCAGACAAAGACCCCACTAAAAAGGAGAACTATAGACCAATTTCCCTGAGGAACATGGATGCAAAAATCCTCAACAAGATACTAGCAACTGGATTCAACAATACATTAAAAAAATTATTCACCACAACAAAGTGGGATTTATACCTGGGATGCAGGGCTGGTTCAATATCTGCAAAATAATCAATGTGATTCATCACATCAATAAAAGAAAGGACAAGAACCACATGATCTTTCATCTATTGAGAGTAGATGCAGAGAAAGCATTTGACAAAATATAGCATCCTTTCTTGATAAAAACCTTTAAGTAGGGATAGAAGGATCATACCTCGAGATCATAAAAGCCATATATGAAAGACCCAATGCTAATATCATCCTCAATGGGGAAAAACTGAGAGCTTTCCCCCAAGGTCAAGAACAAGACAGGAATATCCACTCTCACCACTGTTATTCAACATAGTATCGGAAGTCCTAGCCTCAGCAATCAGACAACACAAAGAAATAAAACGTATCCAAATTGGCCAGGAGGTCAAACTTTCACTCTTCGCAGAAGACGTGATACTCTATATGGAAAACCCAAAAGATTCCACCAAAAACCTGCTAGAACTGATTCATGAATTCAGCAAAATTGCAGGATATAAAATCAATTCACAGAAATCGGTTACATTCCTATACACCAACAATGAAGCAACAGAAAATCAAGGAATCGATCCCATTTACAATTGCACCAAAAACCATAAAATACCTAGGAATAAATCTTACTAAAGAGGTGAAAAATCTATACACTGAAAACTATAGAAAGCTTATGAAAGAAATTGAAGAAGACACAAAAAAATGGAAAAATATTCCATGCTCATGGATTGGAGGAACAAATATTGTTAAAATGTCAATACTACCCAAAGCAATCTACATATTCAATGCAATCCCTAACAAAATAACACCAGCATTCTTCACAGAGCTAGAAACAATCCTAAAATTTGTATGGAACCAGAAAAGACCCCCGAAGAGCCAAAGTAATCTTGAAAAAGAAAACCAAAGCTAGAGGCTTCACAATCCTGGACTTCAAGCTGTATTACAAAGCTGTAATCATCAAGACAGTATGGTACTGGAACAAGAACAGACACTCAGATCAACAGAACAGAATAGAGAACCCAGAAATGGATCCACAAACGTATGGCCAACTAATCTTTGACAAAGCAGGAAAGAATATCCAATGGCAAAAAGACAGTCTCTTCAGCAAGTGGTGCTGGGAAAACTGGACAGCGACATGCAGAAAAATGAACCTGGACCACTTTCTTGCACCATACACAAAAATAAACTCAAAATGGATGAAAGACCTTAATATAAGACAGGAAACCATCAAAATCCTAGAGGGGAAAGTAGGCAAAAACCTCTTTGACCTTGACCGCAGCAACGTCTCCTGAGGCAAGGGAAACAAAAGCAAAAATGAACTGTTGGGACCTCATCAAAATAAAAAGCTCTGCACAGGGAAGTCAGCAATCAGCAAAACTAAAAGGCAACCAATGGAATGGGAGAAGATATTTGTGAACAACATATCAGATAAAGGGTTAGTATCCAAAATTTATAAAGAACTCAAACTCAACAGCAAAAAACAAATAATCCAGTGAAGAAGAAATGGACAAAAGACATGAATAGACGCTTCTCCAAAGAAGACATCCAGATGGTCAACCGACACATGAAAAAATGCTCAACATCGTTTATCATCAAATCAAAACCACAATGAGATACCACCTCACACCTGTCAGAATGGCTAACATTAACAACTCAGGCAACAACAGATGTTGGCGAGGATGTGGAGAAAGAGGATCTCTTTTGCATTGCTGGTGGGAATCCAAGCTGGTGTAGCCACTTTGGAAAACAGTATGGAGGTTCCTCAAAAAATTAAAAATAGAACTACCCTACAACCCTGCAATTGCACTACTAGGTATTTATTCAAGGGATATAGGTATGTTGTTTCAAAGGGGCACATACACCCCCATGTTTATAGCAGCACTATCAACATTAGCCAAAGTATGGAAAGAGCCTAAACGTCCATCGATGGATGAATGGATAAAGAAGATGTGGTATATATACACAATGGAGTATTACTCGGCAATCAAAAAGAATGAAATCTTGTCATTTGCAACTACATGGATGGAACTAGAGGGTATTATGCTAAGCAAAATAAGTCAGAGAAAGACAAACATCATCTGACTTCATTCATATAAGGACTTTAAGATACAAAACAGATGGACATAAGGGAAGGGAAGCAAAAATAATATAAAAAGGGGGGGGGCAAAACATAAGAGACTCTTAAATATGGAGAACAAACAGAGGGTTACTGGAGGGGTTGTGGGAGGGGGGATGGGCTAAATGGGTAAGGGGCATTAAGGAATATACTCCTGAAATCATTGTTGCACTATATGCTAACTTGGATATAAATTTAAAAAATAAATAAAAATTTAAAATTTTCTTTAAAGAAAAAAATTGGGGGAGTATAGTTGACAATGTTATGTTAGTTTCAGGTGTGTGCCAGTGATTAGACATCTCTTATGCTACACTCACAAGTGTAGCTACCATCTGTCACAACACAGTGCTATCACAATGCCATCGAGTATATGCCCTCTGCTATACCTTTCGTCCCTGTGACTTATTCATTTCCTAACTGGAAGTGTGTGCCTCCCACTCCCCTCCACCCATTTTGCCCCTCCCCCATTCCCTTCCTGTCTGGGAACCATCACTTCTCTGACTTTATAGGTCTGATTCTTTCTGTATGCTTACTCATGTTTTGTTTTTTAGATTCCACATGTAAGTGAAATCATATGGCATTTGTCTTTCTCAGTCTGATTTCACTTAGCGTAATACCCTCTAGTCCTATCCATGAAATATGTACTTTTTTTAAAAAGCTCCCCAAATATTCTGATGCAAAGCTAGGTTTGATTCCACCAGTGTAGAAGATTTCAAAGAGCTGGTCATTTCCAATCAAAAAGTTTTGCCACCTGCAGGGCATTTTTGACAGGGATCAAGATATAAGAAACCTGATTGGACAGGGCACCTGGGTAGCTCAGTAGGTTAAGCTTCTGACTCATAATTTCAACCCAGGTCATGATCTCACGGTTTCTGAGATTGAGCCCTGTGTCAGGCTCTGTGCTGATAACGTGGAGCCTGCTTGAAGATTCTCTCTCCCTTTTTCTGCTGTTCCTGACACATGTACTGTCTCTCTTTCAAAAATAAATAAATATTAAAAAAAAAAAAAAGAAAGAAATCTGGTTGGATAAAAACAAAAACTTCCCAAGAACACGATTTCAAACACTTCACAATAACCATCACCAGAACAAAACAGTTATCTTCAAATTTAAATTTATTAAGACATTCAGCTATGTCTGTCAGTCTACATCCAAATTTGCTACTAAAAATAAAATAAAGTCACATCCCACATTAGGAATATCGAGTCTGAAAAACACTTTTTGAGCCAAGCCTATTGTATAAATAAATGACTAGTTTCTTTTCATATCAAAATTCCCATAAAAAATTACATTCCCCCCTCCCCAGTTCTACCTGTAGCCATGATGAATGTAAAAATTTAAATATGACACATCCTTGTCAAAGAAAAGGTGCAAAGTCTATTAACAGCTTTAAAAGTGGCATTTGCAGAGTGTGATCATACAGTTATGTACTCATTCCCAAAGTGCAAATATTGCCATAATTTAACACTGTTTTGATTCAGTTGCAAGAATTAAACATTACACAGCATTGAAAAGTACACTTAAGGGCCTCTATCAGTGCCCTAAAGCCCTTCCCACTTTGGTCTCCTACATGAACGTGGACCCCAAAGTGTTCATTAGAGTTTTAGTTTACTTCACACAGCCAACACAGTATACAATATATTAACAAAAGTTTCATATACATCAAAATATTGGAGACTCCATCATAAAGTTCAAGAGTCTCAGATTACATGAATGCACCCGCAAGGCCCAAGTGCCCACCCACCCCCTAAAGCACATACGAAGTATGAGCGTGCTTCAATCTTTGAATACAATCAATGCTCCTACATCTTTGATTTCATTTCAGTGCTGTACAAAACTCAATTATCACCTGACTGAGTCCCAATTAACTAAGGGAAAGGGGTTGGTGACAAGGGCTGGTCACTATTCATACTTTGTAACAAGAATGATCCTGTTCCATAGAGAGTGAGAGGTCTGTTCTGCTTCGGCCTGCTTCTTCCCGCGCTGTCCTGATGCTCTTTATCCTTCTTTCTTTAGCCCCTTTCAAGCACTCAAATCTGATTTTATTTATCCCTTCCAAGTCAGGGGCAATTTCTGAAGCTGCTAAGGCTGAATTTTGTTGGCAAACTTCTATATCAGCATAGGATACAGAAATACATTTTGATTAGCATACATTGCAAAATTTCTCCCACAATGTCAAGGGGATGAAAGCCAGCGGTCTCCACTGAGAGTACTTCCTGGGTCAGATTCTTGGAATGTCAAGTCTCCTGCCTCATCATCTTATACATTCATTTCTCAAATCTGAGTGCGAATTTCATAGTGAGTTAACTTATCCAGAGTATCAAAGCATTACTTCTGCTTCTTTTCTTCTGGGCTGACCTCAACAGGACATACTTCATCTTCTGCACTAACACGATATTCCTTAGGATCACAAGTCCCTTCCTGGCTATCTAATCGTGTGACAATGCATTCGTTATTGTCCCTAGAACCTTCCTGCATCCCAGTCCCTGGAGGATGCTCTTGATTTGGAGGTTCAGTACCTTCCTGAAGCATGATGTGTTGCTCAGCTCCAGCATGAGGTTGTGGAACCAGCTCCGTTCCTAACCCTGCAAGCTGGGAGGAGTTTTTGAGGTGGCAGTGGCACAGAGGGCAGGTCTCCTGGACATACAGCCATTTCTTGAGACATCCTGCATGGAAGAAATGACTGCAAGGTGTGATCACAGCAGATTTCATGTCCTAGAAGCAGGAGGAAAGGTATCTCATAAATGTCTATTATCTAAAATCGTTGCTGCTAATCCCAAAAGTTCTAGTTTCATCATTTCTTTCCCACAAGTTCCCCATATAAAATTTGTAACACAGATCTTAGAATAAAACTCATTTTAGATCATAATAATAATCCTCCTGCCATCAGAGACCCCTTTATACCAAAATGCAAGAACCACTACCTAAGTAAATAAAAAAGAAAGTAAAAACCAAAAATGAGAAGGAAACTAACTTAACTGGCTTCTGCCTCAGTATGAAACATGAGCATCACACAACTATTGCAGTGTGATTACTGGGTCTCCCCCGGCACGGCATGAGTATAATTAGAACCTCAGAAAATCTGATGAAGGCAGGACTTTCCACAGTAATGCTTCAACACAGCTGGACAGATTATTCCATGATGAAATTACTGGCAAGGAGACAAAGTCAGCCACATAACACCAGGGTATTGGCAAGGAAGTGGCAATTTCATTAGGGACAATGTAACGCAGTCTTCAAGGTAAGGTCCGTATAAACCAGCATTTCTCAACTTTCATCACAAGCACCAGAGTGCTTGTTAACCATGCACATTCCTGGGCCACCCCAGATCTACTGAACTGGGATATCTGAAGATGGCATTCCCAAATCTGTAATTACAGCGAGCCACCCATGTGACTTTTATGCACACTCAAGTTTGATAACTACTGCAATTAAGAAAGAAGTGGTGTATTTTGCATTAATATTCCTTGCAGAAGAAATATTTAAAGAGAGAAGGCTGAGGACATGATGCTTCAATTGTAAACATATACATTTGGTGACACAAGCATTAATTTTGTTTGAAGTCTCAAAACAAGGAGTTGTAGTTGTCACATAAATTCCTTGCCAAAAACTGGTAACACCTGGGAGTCAACTTTTAAGCAGAAAGCCATCCAAGGAAAAGCAGCCAGCTGGGAAGTTAAGCAATTTGACTTTCATTTTCTGTGTGATATCAGCAGAGAGTTCTAGCACCTCAAAAAAGTGATGTGACAACAGGAAATACAAAAAGAGAACTCTTAAATCCCAGAGATGGAACATTTAGGTATGGGCTGCTAAAGCTGATGTACGGGTCTTTGACATGCTTTGTCCTGCATACAACAGGGCTACCAAGCACAAAGGAACCAGAACTAAGACCAGGACCACTTCACTTGGTGGGAACCTACAATACTCCTTAGTTCCCCCAAATGCAAAAATCAACCTGGAAAACATTATTCTGTGAGTACCCAAGGTATGTTCTAGTAACAATAAAAAAGTGGTAGTTGCATTTTGTTCTTAGACAAAATTCTTGTACTAGATAGTCTTAAACACACAGATACACACACCCCATTAAACCGTAGAGCAGCCTTGGAGAAAGAACATTCCTTCATACTCAGTGACACACCATCTATAGTTTTATTCTCCTAGCACACGCTCTTTAAGAGCAATTTTAAAGGAACAATTTCTGACAGTACAGTTAAGCTATAAAAGCTGCTACTCAACCACCCCCTTGCACAGGTTATTGGGGACTAAACTCTAGGCCTATTTTTTTGTTGTGACATTTCCAAACTCCTTTACATACTATCTTTCAGTTTTAATAGAAGGCCATCATCAGCTATTCATGGCACACATGCCAAAGATGCCAGGAAGGCCGACTACAGTGCCATACCAATTGGTTGCCTCTACCCCACGTCCATACACACAGGCCTATCTCCATCTCAGATATCCATCAACCCACAGGTAAACACACACTCTCTCCAACTATGTTAAGTAAATGAATACTTCTTCCCCACCCTGGGAATACCAGAAGGAAAAGAGTCAGAATCTTGGCACACCACTTTTCAGAAGTTGCTGACTCCTGATAGTATATACTTGATAGTACATATATCTGTGTGTGTGTGTGTGTGTGTGTGTGTGTGTGTGTGTGTGTGTATTCAGGAGTAAATATAAAATACACCTGACCTGTTTTTCCTTTATTTATGGGTGAGCAATGTTGAAAATAACAATAAATTAGAACTTGGACTAAATTAAAAACTTAGTTTAGAAATAAAACGGAAATAGTCTATCAGGTCTTTAATAATCTTTGAAAAATTTTTTTTTTTTTTAAACCCAGGAAATAATTCTGCCTAGAAATTTAACTTAAACTTGGTTAATATGGTTAAAGTCCCAGGAGATACATTGTATGACCCACCCAAATGGATTCTTACTGTGCAAGTTACCTGGTAACAGATGGCACAAATATCATTGTGTTTCTCCAGCTGCTCTTTTGTAGCAATAGGTAATGATTTAATCTTATTCACAGCATCCCTGCGGAGAAGGAAGCTCTTCCACCCCAGCTGTGCCCGAAGCCACACATTATAATAGGAATGGATGAAGATGATCATTGAGCCCATTACGGTCCACTCTCCGAAGATGGTCTCTGAGACACCATAGGCCACCACACAGAGGGCCACAAGAAACTCCAAGAGGCGGTAAGTGCCATTCACATAGTAGATGACATCATCCATGTTTTCCACTGGCTCTTTTCTGAACTCCTCAACCATAAATAAGACATAAATAAAAAGTGTTCCCAAAACCTGGGGAAAAAAATCACATTATTTTAAAACAGAATATTACCACTAATAAAGGTTTTGCATAGACTTTAAGCAATAACAACATTCCTGAATACTTTTAGGGTGCCATATTTAATACCTAGAGACAGTGGTGTCATTAAAATGTGGGTGATCTCAGTAATCCAGGCATTCGCTATCAAAAAGCCACACCTTGAGACATAACTTTCTTAAAAATGATTCTGATTAGTTTCTGACTCATCCTTTCCATTTATTTCCCAGATCATCAAAACCTATTAAAGTTCCATCTAAATTGTCCTAATTCTGTAGTCATACATGTTCCTCAACTTTCAAACAACCTTTACCCCTACGGGGAACAATGAATAAATGTGTGTTGCCAGTGCTATATTTTC
This sequence comes from Panthera uncia, assembly GCF_023721935.1. Lineage (NCBI taxonomy): Eukaryota > Metazoa > Chordata > Mammalia > Carnivora > Felidae > Panthera > Panthera uncia. The sequence continues at coordinate 103,091,717 of NW_026057577.1, read as the reverse complement.
TGTTACTTTTTACTGATCTAGCAGCAAAGAGCCACCTTCAAACTACAAGGTTTTCATTTCCAGGGTAGTATTATCAGTTGTATATATACATGTGTGATACACACGTATGTCATATATTTATATATACCATGAAACAAAAGATATTTCTGAGTAGGTATTTACTTTAAAAATGTGCTCCAAACAAGTTATAAAATCTTTTAATATTTTAGAGTTCCTTATTAATTTAAGCTTTACATGATAGTTGTGTATCATTTACAAAACCAGCAAAGTTTAATTACCTTGGTAATAAAAATACAGTGACATAGACAGGTCTGGTATTTTAATAACCTACCATCTAACTCCTATGCTGAAATCAGTGTAATATTTTCTGACAAATAAGTTGGGAAGTGATCACCTAAACAGGCTACTTCTAATCATTAATCCTGAAGAAGTTTAATTTCTTTTCAAGAAGGAAAATAAAATCAGTTATTGCAGAAAGTTAGTTACTCCTAAGCTTACCTGAAGAGAGGTGAGAATGCTGCTGGAAATAATGATAAGCAACCAAAAATCCATGTGGAAAAACTGGCAAATCATGTAAGCCATATAAGCAGGGAACACTAGTAAAAATAAACAAAGGCTCACCGCACGGAAGTGTTTCCATAAACTCCTAGAGAAAGAAAAGTATTTCTTTAAAGTACCTGTCACCCAGGAGCACAACGATCACATTAGCAACTGATAGGTCTTGGGCTGTGCTTACATTTCCCAGTTTACTGAGCATCCTTGTCCATGCCCGTCACTGTGCTAAATTTCAGGGCAAGTGTCATAGGCTTGGTATCTCAAAGCCCCCGACTCACCTCTTCTCTCCACAGTCAATTGCCAAGTGCCATCAATTTTTTTTCTTTTTTTTCCCCCCTAATGGTTAGCTTTCAGTTCCATTCTCATTCCTACCAATTCCAAAGTGATTTTAGGCTTTTGTAGCATTAAGCCTTAGCAATTTCAAGAGTAATTTGTGGTTTTAAGTCATGAGACATCTTCTCCACCCACTGCGCCATGATGAAAATCTCTGCTACTGTGAGTACAATATTGCTAAGAGGAATGGTGCTCCAGTGAACAGCTATATTATTAATCCTCACATCTGTCAGGCTTGGGGGTGAAAAACTATGAACCACTGTGTTGTATGTAGGACCTACTAGCCGGTTTTCCTCTCCTGGTGCCTAATCTATCCTGGACATGGCCTGCCTAATCTTCCTACAGCTCTGCTAGGGTAATATTGCCAAAACCTGTTCTAAACTTCCTAGCCTGGCTTTTGAGCTCCTCTACTCCCAATTTCTTGGTCTAAACTTGTCAACATCTCTTCCTCACTATAAGCAAAGATGGTTCATTAACTGTATTCTAAGAAAAACACAAACATTCTTACATTCCACCAGACATGCCTCTGTCCCACTCTCTTTTTTTCTAAACCCTTTAGGCTAGCTCAAGCTGAACAAATATATGCACACAGACAGGTAATGTGAATCCTTTCTCCAGGAATCACCAATCCTCTCAGAATTCTTAACACTGGTACAGGCCAATCACTAAACTGTAGTATTGTTTCGGGGCACCTGGATGGATGGCTCAGTTGGTTAAGCGTCCTACTTTGGCTCAGGTCATGATCTCAGTTTGCGAGTTTGAGCCCCAAGTCAGGCTCTGTGTTGACAGCTCAGAGCCTGGAGCCTGCTTCAGATTCTGTGTCTCTCTCTCTCTGCCCTACTTGTGCTCTCTCTCACTCTCAAAGATAAATAAACATAAAAAAATAAAAAATAAATAAACTGTAGTATTGCTTCAATTATACAGATATTTATATATCATATAGCTAACCTTTTTTATGTTTATATTATCTAAATAATATATATGTACATACCCAGAAAAATGTCTTATCACCCAAATTTAAACTCCTTGAAAAAAAGAACAAGAACTCTTTCTTCACATGGCTCAGTTTTTAGGCACAAAGGCTTATATGAAGTAAGTGCCAAATAAAACTAGAACATTTATTTTTGCCTGATATTTTTCAAATTATTTTCATTACCTTTTATTTTTTTACCTACTTATCTATCCACTCAAATGCAAAGCCCTATAAGCAAGATAAAAGTTATGGTTACCTCATGGGGGAATAGTTACTATATAGGTATAAAGTATACATAAATGTATATAACGTACATATAAATATATATATAAAGTACACATATATATGTTAGTGTTTACATATATATACTTCATATATAGTTCAGTATGTGTACACATATGTTGTGTACACACACACACACACACTTTTGAAATATAGTATAACCTTGTGCTTTTAAGACACCAACAAATTAAGAGGCTTCTTAGATTTCAGTTTCTGACTCCACTTGAACCCTACTCATCAGTAGTGGAATACATACACCAGAGGCTGTGTAATTATGGTAAAAGGAGAAGGAACATAACTTTTCTTTTTGTGTATCTCTTCATACATCACAATATTCTAATAAATCATTCCTTAAATACATCCCAATTTAAGACAGATTATATACCAAGTTCTAGAAGATACATAAACAAAAACCTTCCCCGAGTGCCTGAAGCAGAACTTTGGAAAATTTTCATGCAACAGGAAAAAAAGGTGTGATTTCCACTCCCCTGCAAGTTTACTTATAGAACTATTTACTTTATATACCCAATTTCCAAGTAAATAGATGATAGAGGGCCACCACAAGGGATCAAAATATATATATATATATATCAGCTGTTTCCATTTCCTGGGTAAATAAAGGCCAAAGTTAATTTTTTAACATAGTAATTACAAATCTAGAAAGACAGTGTGAACCCTCTGCCTTTTCCTCTCTCTTAAACACAAAACTCCATTACAATCTATGTAAAGTGAATATCAAGACTTAATAATTGTTAATGATTTCCTATAAAACATGAACACTTATTTAAGTTCATTATGAGGAAATGTAGATTTCAACCAAAATAGTTTAAAGCTCATGGCTACAAAAAAATTAAACTGTTTTAATTAAAAATCAGCATCTGTGATCTCAAATCAATGTAGAGTCTCAAGGAGACAAAAAAAAAGTAACATAAATCACCCATTCTACCTTTAACTATAATATAGGTGGGAAGGAAAAATAACCACACACAAAGTTAAATGCTAAACTGTGTGGGACTCCTTGTAATTAGTAATTCAGAGAAGAAAGTGAATTATTATGATAAAAATTAAAGACAGGCACTTTGGAACTGTTTTACCCCTTTTCTTGCAAGCATTTCTACTTCCTGAAGTTAAGAGACAAACTTGTCAGTAGTTCTGCTTTGAGATGCACAACAATTTTAGTTTTTTAAAGAAAGGCAGGCAGGAAGGGATTAGTGTAACAGTAGTTATACTATATTAGATGATAAATTATAAATTTTCTTTAAATAGGGTAATTTACCTTAAAACTTTAAATATATTTTTCAAAATCAAGCTGTAATACATTTATATAAAATAGGTATATATTTACATATACACAAGCATATATTTATACACATACACTGAGAAGTATATACAACATTATATCAAGAGTTACAATTTATGTCTAATTTTGGCATAAGTGTGTATACACACAAACACAAAAATATATATACATAAACACAAATACAGGTGTGTATATTATATACAGAAACAAATACACACATCTATTTAAGCAGTAAAAATTCAGTAAAAATCTAATTTAAAGGGCGCCTGAGTGTCTCAATTGGTTAAGTGTCTGACTCTTGGTTTTGGCTCAGGTCATGATCTTACGGTTTCTTGAGTTTGAGCCCCATGACGGGCTCTGTGCTGGCAGTGTGGAGCCTGCTTGGGATTCTCTCTCTGCCCCTCCCCCACTCATGCTCTCTCTCTCAAATATATAAATAAACTTAAAAAAAAATTTTTTTTGATTTAAGATAAAATATAAAAAGAATAGCAGAAAATGACACTGAAACCTCATCCCAGTAACAGGTTAAGCACTATAGGGGTGCCTGGGAGGCTCAGTTGGTTGAGTGTCCGACTTCGGCTCAGATCATGATCTCACAGTTCATGAGTTCAAGCCCCACGTCAGGCTCTGTGCTGACAGCTCAGAGCCTGGAGCCTGATTTGGATTCTGTATCTTCCTCTCTTTGCTTTTCCCCCACTCATGCCCACTCTCTCTCTCTCAAAAATAAAGCTTAAAAAAATTTTAAAAAATTAAAAAAAAAAACAACCCAGGCTAAGCACTATACAATAAAATATACCTTATAAACACCCCAATCCATTTTTTTAAAAAGTTTGTCATTTGAATATCTACTACGTAATTAGAATAAGTAGACCATCATCCTAAAATTCCTTGTTAAGACCTGGAGTAAAATTTATAGATAAAGGTTAACAAATATCTCTCTGGCTAAAATTGAGACAACTTTTTAAGTTAAACACTGAAAATTACCTCTAGTCTAAGCAACTCCAAAGACATGTGAAGATTCTTCCCCTAATAATTATTTTCTTTAATGACAGAGAGAAGCAATGTTTCATGAATTATCAATATTATCTCTTATTTCTCTAATTTGAGAATTAAGACACGTTTCATTTCCTTTTTTAATCTTAACCCAGTACACTGAATTAATCATAATCCCTGATTCAGAATGCACTATTGCCATTGGTCTGTGGGTGTCCCTCTCTTTACTGAGTTAGTAACCTAATTAGCTCTCTTAAATATTGTAGCAAGCCTTCACGAACCCATCTCCCCATACAAAAGTGAGGGCCTGGACAATAACCCCCATTTAACCATATGGAAGGCCTGCCTTTCCCATATCCTGCCTCACTCCATACAATGAAAGTGTTCTTTACTCTCTTGCTTGCTTCCCTTTTTAGAGTTTTGATCTGTATGTATTCCTAAAAAGGAGATTTAGAATTTTTGTTTTTAACATAAAAATAACATTCTACACTGTCATCTTTTTGGACTTACTTTTTAACTTTATAATGTTATGAATCACTCCTACTGTTTTATGTGTCACTAGATTTCTAATATTCCATGGTGACTATTATCACATTTACTCACCCACTTTCCTGTTTGTTCCCAAACATGTCATTTGGGTTGTTTCCACATGTCTGCTACTATGCATTGTGCTATGAACATTCTTCTACATGTCCTTACTGAGCATGTGCAAGAATGTCCTGAGTATACATGTAGGAGGAGATAATGACCAAACTGTTTCCAAAATCATTACACTTTACACTCCCACCAGAAACCAGAGATACCCTGTGATCTAGACCTTCCTCCACCCTAGGTATCAGCTGATTTTTTTTTCTCTCTTCTTCCTTCCTTATTTATTTATTCCTTGCCAATCCCAGAGGTTGAAAATAGCACCTCAATGTGGTCTTGATTTACATTTCCCCCATTAGTAAAGAGGTTGAACCTCTCTTCATAGTCCTGTGTTTCTTCTTTCACTAAAAGCCTAAAAATAAAGATGTATTTCATCTTCTATTTCTCTTCATCTGAGCTGTTTGTGTATTGATATCAATTCTTGGATGAGTATAAATACTTCGAGTATCTTCTCGTAGTTTGTAAAGTTAACTTTAGGTTTAAAAAGTTAATTTTAATAGTTAGATTTATCACTCTGCTTTCACAGTCATTCTCAACTCCTAGTCTCCCTTTCCCAGCAGTTCTGTCAGTTTAAGAGACTGTTTCCCACTTGAAGGTCCAAAATATGCTAGCCTATGTAGAGTTTTAACTTTTTGTTTTGACATTTCAGGTCTCTTAAAATTCCAGAGTTGATCCTTTGTTTATGGTGTGAGATAAGAACCCATTCCATCCTTTTCTAAACAGAAACCATTTTCTTCCAGCAGAATTACGGAAGACTACCACCTGTCCCCACTCATCTGATATGCCACCTCTGTCACATACCAAAGTTCCACATACACAGATGTTTGGGGGCTCCCTGTTCAAATGCTCAAGTTGTTTCTACTTGAGCCAGTATTACAAAAGCTTCATAGTACCTCCTACTATGAGTGAAATAAAACTTTATCTTCCTCAAGTTGTCTGTCTGATTTCAATACAAGGCTTATACTAGCCACACAGAATGAGTTGTGTAGTATTCTTTCTATTGTCTGGAAGTGCATGTTTAAAATAGGGATAATCTGTTCCTTCAAAGTTTGGAACTTGCCTGTACTGCCATCTGTTTACCATTTGCCTTCATTTCTTTAACAGCTACAGAACTATCCAGGTTTTTAAATTCTTGAGTCAGTTCTAGTAAGTTACATTTTTCTCCTACTTCTCAGTTTTGCTCCTTTCCCTCTAAATTTCCTCTGCATGAGACCTTGGAGGAAGAAGTCAGTAATAAATAAAGCTAGTGCAACATCCTGGAGGAAACAAGAACTGGATTTAATGGTTCTTATGGCAGTGGAATTACAGATTGTTTTTTCTCTTTCCCAAACTTTCTATAGTATTATATTAGTCTTACTAATATATGCCAAAGTAATTAGTATAATTAATACTACTAAATGATACTCCCAGAAAGGACAAAATAGTGTTGTACTTAGATAAAAAACAACCCAAACGCTTAAGTGGCTTTTTAAGGGAGTTCAGCACCAAGTTCAGTATCTTAAATGCTTCTATTGAGATACTTCAACCCTAAAAACCAAATCTCAAATAACTATAATTAACTGTAACAATTAAGGTTATCTGAAACAAATTAAAGTTTATTTAAATTAAAATGGATCCTGTCAGCTATTCTACCATTTGAGAAAAAATTTCAGAATGTTGTGGGATATGGGAATAGAAAGATAAATCTGATGAACTACAAAATGTTAATTTGGAATGTTTTAAAAATCTGCTATCAAATTTCGATCTCCCAAAAGATCACCTGTTCCCTTACTCATAAAACACTACCAAAGTGGCAATAAATTCAGATATTTCAAAAATCAAGAGAGTGTAAATGGATGCTGGAAAAAAACAGTGACACTGAATTTTAAGCGTTCTTATAGAATGCCCTTGTATAAACTATAATAAGCTAAAATTGTATCTTAAAGAGCTAATGATAATTTGACTTTTATTCCTTAAGAAAACCTCTATATAGTATGGCACGAACATGAATGCAGCTATTAATTTCACTTGGTCCCAGAAGGTGTCAAAAAGTCCCATTAAAACCTCAGTAAGTTGGGGGCGCCTGAGTGGCTCAGTTGGTTAAGCGTCCAAATTCAGCTCGTCATGATCTCGCGTCGCGGTCTGTGAGTTCGAGCCCCGCGTCAGGCTCTGTGCTGACAGCTAAGAGCCTGAAGCCTGCTTCAGATTCTGTGTCTCCCTCTCTCTGCCCCTCCCTTGTTCATGCCTGCCTCTCTCTCTTTCTCTCAAAAGTAATAAACATTAAAAAAAATAAATAAAACCTCAATAAGTTGCAATGGTTCTAAAATGCCATCAGATGAGGTAGTTATTCCATTAATGGCTATCTTTACGACTGCCTGAGAGCCTTTATTTCTCTCTTTCCAATGATTTTCTCCTTTCTCTCAATGCTTTCTCTGCTTTAGCATTACACAAAATAAAATTATTTGGTATATTTCTTGGACTGAATTTTCTGCTCTCCATTTTAAAATTGGACAAATATAAAAAGTATTAAATATCTCTGAAGAAGAAAAACACTGACTTGTAATTAATTACATGGTCTTTGATGTGATTTCTAACTATAGGCATCTTAAGAGGAAAAAAACAGAAATGTTAAACATATAGAAAAAAATTTAAAAATGTAAACTCATCACCTTAAGCTAATACCAATTATTCATCCATGTTCTGTCTCTAAACATTATCTAAATCTTCAAAAAAAAATCTATATATATAAAGAATATTACAAAAAATTTTTAGGAAGTTTCTTACTTGTCTCTAGATGCTCCCAGCGCCAAAACAATTGGATCTGCAATCTCTAACATTGACTGTAGGATAGAAGCTACAACAATGAAAAGGATAATACTGAGCAGGAATGCCCGATGAACAACCTGTAGTTCTATGAGACCAGTCTGTACTGCCAAGATTAACAGCGTAACTCCTTCTGTCATGCCCCTAAAAAAAACACACATTTTTAGAAAAACAAACAATAATCAGAATCTCATTTCATTCCATGAGCAAACAATCCTGATCAGAATGTTAATACATATAACATTGATATAACACATATAATATATAACATTGACATGTAATAACAATATAATGACTATGTAATAGTCAATATTTCACTATATGTGTAAAACATAATTACTATTATTTTAGCATACAATGAGAATAAAAGCAACTTCTAAGATAAAGAAAAGGTTTTGCTAATGAGCCAGACACTCTACCATTCTGAGATATCCACTGAATTACACATATTTGTATCATGAGCTTTTTCCTGACTATAAAAGATAAAATCATGGGTGAATGTCTTCATAATCTTGAAGTAGGAAAGGTCTCTTTAAGCAGACCATCAGAACCTGAAGACATAAATACAAACTTTTTTGAAAATCAATTGCCATATGGAAAATATATACAAAATCCTTAGAGATCTTTTTTTATCCTATTGACTTGATTTATAAATAACTCTCACAAATAAATGAACAAAGAATTAAGTCCAATTTTCAAAATCACAAATTAGCAAATATTTCGAAGTCTGATGATCCAAGCACTGACCAGGAATCTGAGAAAAAATGGGAACACTAATGTTGACATAAAACATGTAAAACCTTTCTGGAGAAAAATTTGTTAATAAATTTAAAATATATACACAATTTAACTCAATAATCTTACTGGTAATAATTTACCCTATGGATGTACTACAAAAAATTTGTATGTAAGAGAAAACACAGTGAATAGTAAAACATGTTATGTGACATCATGGGAATATAACTGGCAAAATCCAGATTCTGAAAAATTAAGTAGAACAATCTAGTGTCTTCAACAAATAAAATGAGAGGGGGAAAAAATACAGAGAGACAGCAAGGACCTAAACATTAAAAGAGACTTAAAAGATATTAACCAACTGCAATATGGGCCTTATTTGGATCTGAAGCTGAGCAAATAAAATGTTTTAAAAAAAAGATCAGGAAAATATGAACACCAACTGGGAATTTGAGGTCAAGGAATTCTTCTCTTACTGGGAATGAATATTTTATTGTTGTTATGTTTTTTCATATGAGACTGAAATACTTGTGGGTAAAATGGTATCATATCTGAGATTTGTGCCAAACAAATGCAGCCAGGAGTTATGGAGGGGACAGAATAAGTGAAGTTGATAAGGGCATGCATGATAGAAGATAGGCCATATTATTGGAGATGGGTGACAAGTATATGGAGGTTCATTTTACTATTCTCTCAACTTTGTTAATTTGAAATTTTCCTAATTAAGAGTTAAAAAAAGAGAGACATATACAAAGATACTCATAGCACAATTTTTAATAGCAAAAAAAAAATACATTTATATTTTAGAATACTATGCTTTAATCAAAAAAAATGAGGATGTCTCTGTTGACATAAAAAAACAAATTATCCAAAAACTATTTAAAAGAAAAAATAAGGTGCAGAACTGTTTACAGTATGTGGAAATGAACAACAACAACAAAATATATATATGCATTTTTCCCCATAAGAAAATTTAAAATAACGATCTATAGCTGTTACCTTTGAGGAAAGGAAATGGCAAGCAGGGGAAGGAAGAGTTGTCACTTCCCATTTGGTATTTTCTGAATGATATTAATTTGGTGAGCTTATACATGAATTATTTTTCTTTCTTGCCCTCCCCCCCCTTCTTTTTTCCATTACAAAAGTGTTAGCTGGGACTGGCAGGAAGGTTATAAGGTAGAAGTTTTTCTCTTTTCTCATAAAAAAACTAAAATGTACACCAAGAAAAAAAATTTATTTCTTCCATTTACAAGGTACTCACCATCTACTAATTCTGAAATATTCCATAAAGATTTAAAGACTTTAAGAAAAGATTCTTTAAATTTATATAAATGAAACCATTAAAAATTCTTACATTAAGATAACAGAAATTATGACAAGTTCCAAAAACAGGGTTTCCCAATATCTGATCTTAGTGATTTAATAACAACTAGATTAACTATTCTTGGATTATCATTAATGCATCCTTTGAAACTTCAATCAGTATCAAATTTATGTCCAACCATAAAAAATTAAGCAAGTATCAAATACAGAAATTTGATTTTAACATGACTACACTTAAATTCAAATGGAAAAAAACAAGCTATTAAAAATCTCTTAAACTCTGGGGCTCCTGGGTGGCTCAGTCGATTAAGCATCTGACTTCGGCTCAGGTCATGATCTCAAAGTTCGTGAGTTTGAGCCCCATGTCGGGCTCTGTGCTGACAGCTCAAAGCCTGGAACCTGCTTCGGATCCTGTGTCTCCCTTTCTCTCTTGTCCCTCCCCTGCTCGTGCATGCTCTCTCTTTCAAAAATAAATAAACATTAAAAAAAATTTTTTTAAATCTCTTAACTCTAGGAAAGTGTCCAGTATATACTGGTAAGTACAAACAATAAAAATCCATCTTTTACATATGGAAATTCATATGTATTATATTTTTCATAGTATTTTTAATCCAAATAGTTTCAACCATTCAAAAAAAAAAAAAAAAACCTTCAAAATACCATTTCCTCTGAAATTCATCATTACTTCTTCAAGTTATATATAATATTTAAATTTCTAGAGATATTCATAGTCAAGAACTTACCTATTCATGGCAGGATCATTCATGAAAGCTCGATAACCTTGCAAGTAAAACTTGCAGAGTGTCAGAACACCCAAGGCAACAAAAGAAACCGTGAAGACCAAGCCCAGAAGTGAGTAAGGAGTGCTGCAGCATTCAGCAATACTAGAAAAGAGCGGGTGGGGGTATTGATAGATAAACGTTTTCCCCTGGAAATAAAACCATCTTAAGCCTTCAAATAACCACCAAGCTTGTTCTGATCCTTATCAATTAAAACACCCAAACCAAAATTTAAGGTAAAATCACCTAACCACTCCACTAATAATTTAAATCCATTCTTATTATTATCCTAACCTACACTTTTTAAAAATCTCTTTGGCAAATATTCAGTATATAGAACCATATCTGAAACAAGTCTATTTTTATTTATCTATCATCTCTTTCAAATGCAGTAAGAGCTTAAAATTTTGTTCAAACCTTAAGAAACATACAATTATGTATGTATGTATGTATATTATGTATGTATGTATGTATAAAAAAGGAATAGAGAGAAAAATTACTTGGGCAAGACACCTAAACGTCATCTAAAATCTCAGTATTAGGGGCTCCTGGATAGCTGTTATGTGTTCAACTTCAGCTCAGGTCATGATCTCGGAGTTCGTGGGTTCAAACCCCGCACTGGGCTCTATGCTGACAGCTCAGAGCCTGAAGCCTGCTTCAGATTCTGTCTCGTCTTTCTACCCCTCCCCCACTTGTGCTCTGTCTCTCTCTCTCTCTCAAATAGAAATCAACATTACAAAAATTTTTTAATAAAAAAATAAAAAATAAAATCTCAGTATTACTTTCTTACTTTTTAAATAAGTCCAAATTCATTCATAGTTTATTGATTTATTAAGCCTATTACACCATGCTACACTTCATTGGATTGTGCTTTCTAATGGATGATAATCTGGTTTAAAACACAACCAATCCCAGTCCCATGCTTAGGTTATTATCCTAACCACAGAATTCTATTTTTCTCCTTAAATTGAATTACTTTTTGGATCATCTTAAAATTCTGCATAAAACTTCCATAGTAATTACATAAATACCAATAGCAGTGAAACTTCATTAATAATGAGTTGGCTATCAAAATGTATTTGGTATCAATTTATTGCATGTTTATAGAAGCTAATTATCAATTAAAGCTGTTATTTTCAGAAAGTACAAAATCAGGGGCACCTGGGTGGCTCAGTTGGTTAAGCATCTGACTTCGGCTCAGGTCATGATCTCCCAGTTTGTGGGTTCGAGACCTATATGGGGCTCCAGAGACTGGAGCCTGCTTCGGATTCTGTGTCTCCCTCTCTTTCTCTGCCCCTCCCTTCCTCATGCTCTCTCTCTCAAAAATAAGCATTTAAAAATAAATAAATAAATAATTAAAAGTACAAAATCAGACTCAGTGCCAATAAATTTATTCTACTTATTTACTAAAATAGGTATGTCCTATGACATTTTTATTGATATTTAATTCTGTGTAACATTTTCCCTACACCACTTAGTGCACAGTGCTCCATCATTTGGTTGGCCGAGAAACAATGGCTCTATTAATGAAAAATTTTAAATTTTTATTTGCTTACACTATCAACAAGAGCCAAAGTATGGAAAGAGACCAAATGTCCACCAATGAACGAATGGATAAAGAAGATGTGGTATATATATACAACGGAGTATTACTCAGCAATCAAAAAGAATGAAATCTTGCCATTTCCAACTATGTGGATGGAACTAGAGGGTATTATGCTAGGTGAATTAAGTCAGAGAAAGACAAATATCATCTGACTTCATTGATATGAGGACTTTAAGCTACAAAACAGATGGACATAAGGGAAGGGAAGCAAAAATAACATAAAAACAGGGAGGGGGACAAAACATAAGAGACTCAAATATAGAGAACAAACAGAGGGTTGCTGGAGGGGTTGTGGGAGGTGGGATGGGCTAAATGAGTAAGGGGCATTAAGGAATCTACTCCTGAAATCATTGTTGTACTATATGCTAACTTGGATGTAAATTAAAAAACCAAATTAAATAAAAATACCAAAAAACCCTTTGATCTGCTTATATGTACCTTCCTGAAGGACAGAGTTTCGGTCTTGCCTTTATGTACCAGGGAATGAAGATAGTGTGTGTGTGTGTGTGTGCGTGTGTGTGTGTGTGTGTACACAGACACACACACACAAACCCATGTGCTAGATTGGGGGCCTGAGATTCAAATTCAAGAGTGGAAAAATAACAAATACAGATCTAGCATAAGCTCACAAAAAAGATACTTTAGTAGAAAAAGGACTCTGATGACTTAAGACCATTTTTTAAAAAAATCTAAATCTTAAAAACTAAGTCTTAGAATTTCTTTGGGGCAAATAGAAAAGTATTAGGATATACTTATTTCACCAATTATTTGACTGTATCTGAATAATGAAGCAAAACATTAAAAATAACATGGCATAGGGGTGCCTGGGTGGCTCAGTCAGTTAAGCATCCGGCTTTGGTTCAGGTCATGATCTCATGGTTCGTGGGTTTGAGCCCCATGTTGAGCTCTGTGCTGACGTGCAGATTCTCTCTCTCTCTCCCTCTCTCTGTCCCTCCCTCACTTGTACTTTCTTGCTTTCTCAAAATAAAAAAACTTAAAAATGAAATAATATGGCATAGTGCAAGAGGAAGTCATAGGGTTTGAACTCAGATGGGATTTGAGATCAGCACTGTCTTTGTTTTTTTTACCAGTGTCACCTGGGGCAAGTTACTCTTGGCACAGTCTCCTGAGCTATTAAAATGATAATGATAATAGAGGCACCTATCTCTCAGGGTTGCTGTAAAGATTAAGTGTGAAGAAAAGTGTTTAGTAGTGTGGTTGGCATATATTAAATACTCAGTAAATGATAATTACTTTTAGTAACATATGTTTTATTTACCCAACCAATAAAATTTACCTTGAAATTGAAAAAATATTTTTATTATATTTTTAAATGTTTATTTTTGAGAGAGAGAGAGAGAGAGAGAGAGAGAGAGAGAGAGAGAGAGAGACTGAGTACCAACAGGGGAGGGGCAGAGAGAGAGAGGGAGGCACAGAATCAGAATCAGGCTCCAGGCTCTGAGCTGTCTGCACAGAGTCCGGTGCAGGTCTCAAACTCACGAACTGTGAGATCATGACCTGAGCTGAAGTCAGATACTTAACCAACTGAGCCAACCAGGGGCCTCTGAAAAAATATTTTTAAAATTTGCTATGTACCTTTTCACAAATCATTTGACGAAACCAAATATACCATTATTACATTAGCACCTTCCCTGCACTGCCAGACATAGGCATCCACTGAACGAAAATCCTATCTCAATTAAATATGGGGTACTCTAATATAACTGGGAAAAGTTAATTTGCAAAACTTACTACTCCTAGATCAATGTTTTCTCTAAGGTTATGTACAGTATCACATGTTCTCATTAATTACCTTGTCAGGAAAAGGAAAAGAAGCCTCTCACGTGATGCAGGCTGATCTCGAGTACTGAAATAGGAGTAAATCTGAAGAGCAAATAAGACGAGCCAGAAAACCATGAAAAGTACAGGGACTACGAGTTGATTCCACAGGGACATTCCCAAGGCTAGAAGGCCATATACCTCTACTACCTGAGTAAGAAAATAAGATAGGAAAACATCTTGTATCACTTCAACAAACACATTTAAACATAAAAGAGTAATAGAGAGAAAAATAAAATAGCTTTTTTTCACTGTAAGGTTGTTTCAGATAAATTCCTTTAAAGTTTTCTCTATACAGTTACTAAGTACCACATTTTTTAAAATTCACGGAGTTTTCATTATTGTTAACACGACACACACTCATCAAATGACCACCATAAATTCCCCTTATGGTTCAGAGTAAAGTCACTTTCAGAGTAAAATTACATCAAAGGCAGGTTGTAAACTGACTCATCTGTAAATCATAATGATCAATCAGGACTACCTTAAATGATACAATAGTGCTTGAGTGGCTAGAAAAACAGGCAATATGAAAGGAAGACTTTTTCAGGATTTAGTCAGGAAATTTTATAGGTGAAACAGTTTGATGAAGACAGAATAATCACTGGAGTTTACTGGAGAGAGAAGACAGTTAGCAAGTCTTTTTTCCCCAGATAAATCAATTCCCCTTGTTCCTCCTATGCATTTTTCAAACATTTCTCAATTTATTTGGTTTGCCAAGTGCATTAACACCAAGAAAAAAGGTACATGTAAAAAAAGTTTATTAATCTACTAATAAGTAAATTAGCTTTCTAGTTTGTAAAATAATCTCTTATGAGATTGATTAGGAAGAATCAATTTTCATAATCTGATTCAGCCGAAGAGCACAATGTAACCAAGTTTCTAGAGTTACTATGCCAGGGACCAGACCCTGGTAACACAACAGGGTTCTCCAAGGCAGGCTATAAACTATAACCTACAGAGCCAAATGGTCTTGCTGAAACTCTCAGTGTGATACCAGAATGCTTCAATAAACTACAAATATCTTAAAATACACTGACTTCAAGTTATTCTGATTTCTAATTAATACCTATCTCTAGATAGGTAAAGATCTTTTAAGCATTAAGTTAAAATACACTGACTTGCAAGTTATTCTAAATTTAAATTATTTTCACCGGGAGGCACCTAGGTGGCTCAATCGGTTAAGGATCCAACTTCAGCTCAGGTCATGATCTCACAGTTCACAGCCTCTCTGAGGCTGACAGCTCAGACCCTGGAGCTTGCTTTAGATTCTGTGTCTCGCTTTCTCTGCCCCTCCCCCCGCCTCCCTCTCTCTCTCTCTCTCTCTCTCTCTCTCTCTCTCTCTCAACAATAAACATTTTTTAAAAAATTATAAAAAATACTTTTAGTAATAAAAAAACGATAAATTCCATTTGTAACTCAAATGCTTTTTCTAAAATCTAGTCAAGATTAACTTCTATTTTTCCCCTACTAGAAAATATTGAAAGAAAAAGCAAATTGTCCAACTACGTGCAAAATAATTATTAGCAGCAAATGATCATTGAGAGGTAGAGAGTATTTTTCCTCCTTTCCATTCAAGAAACATGACTAAAAAGCCTGATAGTTTCCATTTCTTGCCTATCCAATTCTTTCCAGGTTGTGAATTTTATAACCTATAATTTATTTTCAACTACAACATCTAGTGATGCATGAATCTTATGGTAACCAAGAAGGTAAACATGACATTGAAAAATGAGGGCTCTGTCCTTATGATGATAAAACAGCATCCAATTAATGTTTACTGCCTGTCTACTGTTTTCCTACAAACTAGGATAGCTCCACAAGACTGAATTCAAAGAAAAACACTAGTCATTCTTACTCTGAATGGAAGTACAATGCTTCCTCATGAAATAGCTCTTCACGGAGTGTGAAAATAACTTCCTCTTCTCTGAAAGACCTACTTTTAGGAAAACTGCCCAAGTTAATCATTACGTAAGATGAACAAAGAAGGCAGAATCAGGCTAAAGCTAAGAGTAGAGGGAAATTTTTCCGGGAAATATGTCCCTGGGGCGACGACGACGAGACGACGAGGACGACGACGACGACGACAACAACAACAACAAAACCCACTTCACTTAGCAGTTTCAGTTTGGTCAATCTGAGAGCATCCTGTACCTTAAGGTCACATACATACAGTCGAAAGGTAGTAAAGAATGTCCATTTTAACATTTTGTTTTTATATATCAATGTCAGTTTTAGTACCTATTTTACATACTGAAACTTATCAATTAAGGCAAATGGAAATAGATAAATATCTATTGTTTCTGTCTGGGAATAATCTGTTTTAGAGCAAAGGTTAAAAAAAGTAGGATAAGGCAGAAGCACATCATGTTGGCAACATCAGTATATCTAAGCAAAATCCATCATAGTATAAACAACTTAACTTCTCAGTTTACATAAATTAAGCAAACTTAGGGGGAAATAACTGTAGGCACAGGACTATAACCAGGAGAAAAACCAGGATTTGACCCCTTGATTTTCAATTCTGTATTACTTTGGTCTTTGTTATAATACTCAACACATACAGAATACTGTCTGCCTGGCACCAAACTCACTTAAATCTCAGAGCAACCCTATGAGTTAGGTACAACTGTTATTATTAGCTCCATTTTATGGATAAACCAACTTAAGTAACTATCCCCAGGTTACACAGCTAGTAAACAACAGTGCCAGAGTAAAAACCCAGACACTCTGCTTCCACAGAATCCCTTTACTGCCTCTCTATACAACACTTCATAATAAAAAATCTTACATGTTCCTAATTAGGTTGCTATTTAAAAACTGTCCAACAGAATGTTACCATAACCATGACTGAAATAACAAGGAGCTAAACCTTTAATATAACTAGTATTTATGCAGAATTTTATCTACCTGTGTGTGGTTGTCAGTCTTACCTGAACCAATTCTCTGTATGCAGACTTAGCAAGGTTATAAGGTACTAAAAGATTAGACCCAAGAAAATAGAGAACTTCCAATCCAGTAAAAATCATAGCAAATTTGTTGATGATAACAATGGTCTCCAGAGGAACAAGGCAGAGTCGTGCTAGCAGGGGAAGCATGTGAGCTGAAAACAGCCAAATCTGCTTCGTTTTCATGACACAGGAACATAAAGTACACACCACCAACTGACCTAGAATGGGGAGGAGAATGCATTTAAGATTTGGTATTCACAAAACAAAAGCAAAAGATAATGCCAATAAGGATGATGACACAGCTTTTGAAAAAGTCTAATTAAGATCTCCTAGGTAACAGTCTAAATCAAATTTTTACCTCATATGACCATAATTACATATTCATATGTCCCGTCAATTCTGAGCATCAATTCCCTAGGTACTGATCTGAAAAAAGCAGTACAAATATCCACTAGTCTTCATCACATTTCAGATGACATATATAATACAAAAAACGTTTTTTTAAATGTCTAGCTCAGTATTATAATAATTCAATTACTACTGTTTACATATAGCTCTTTTCACAAAGGTCCATCAATATTTAATTGTTCTGGTTGATAGGTAAAAGCATAAAATCCAAGAGATACAGTTACTTCTCTAAGATCATGATGCGACAAAATTCATTGAGATTTTCAAGCTTTAATTACATTTACAGGATCATGCAAGCCTTCCCAAAGGACTCAATAATGAGAGTAAAACTTTGTTTAAGCAACAAATTCTTCTCAGATGATTAGGCATGATCATTATAGAAAAGTTAGAAAATACAGAGAAATAAAAAGGGAAAACTCAATTTCTTATAGTCCAGTATCTTTGGCCCATTAATTAAAGCACTGCATAGAGAGTCTAAGCATTGTGTCTGAAACCTAGTTAAGTGCTCAACAAAAATTAGCTATTCATACTGTTTTCAGATTTATTCTATGCAAGTGAATATACAAATGTTTTATTATATAAATGAGATTACAGTGTACACACTACAGTTTTTTCAGTTAATACATATAATCCATGTAGCTCTCCCCATACCAATAAACATATACACTTTTTTTTTTTAGTTGTATGGTATATTACACTGAATGTGTATGAAACAGTATTAGCATTTGGCTGTTTTCAAATAGTTCATAATTATAAAATGCTTTGTTATGAATAAGCCTGATGTTTATCGCTTATGACATCCTCATATACTTGGAGCACATTTCCTAATATCTTCTTAGACTAAATTCCTAAAAGTGTAATTACTGAGTCAGAAGAAACCTTTAAGACTTTGACACATACAATCAGACGGCCCTACAGAAACAAAACACCCAGGGTACAGGGTGTGCATTTTTCTACTGACTTGCCAACAGTAAAAATAATTTAAAGAAGGAATATTTCCTAAGATTTTCTAAATATTGCATTTTGTTGATTACCAATTACAAATAAGTACATAAAAATAATTTGCAATTATTTGGTGAAATGCTTGTTTACATTCTTTGGCCATTTCTACTGGGGAATGTAGCCTTCTATGTTTTGGCTAAGATATTAATTTCCTTTGTCACATGACTATATTTTCCCAATGTATTATTTGAATATTTTAATAATTTTTCTCTTACAGAAGTTTTTACTGTAAATAGCCAAACCTATCAAACCTTTTCCTTCATGGTTTCTACCTTTGGTGCCATGGTTAATCACATGGGTTCTCCTACTTAAGATTATACAAGTAATCACCTACATTTAAAAAAAAAATTTTTTTTAATGTTTATTTATTTTTGGGAGAGAGACAGAGTGTGAGCGGGGAAGGGCAGAGAGAGAGGGATATAAAGTAGGCTCCAGGCTCCGAGCTGTCTGCAGAGCCTGATATAGGGCTCGAACTCACGAACCATGAGATCATGGCCTCATGGCCAAAGTCGGATGCTTAACCTACTAAGCCAACCAGGTGCCCCACCTACGTTTTCTTTTATTATTCTTTAATTTAAAAATTAATACATTTGGAATTTATTTTAGAATAATTTATTTTAGAATTTCAGTACTTACAAATCTTCACTTAATATAATCAGGTGATTCAAGCTTAAGAAACACTACTGTCCCATGAAAGACAAAAACCAAAACAAACAAAAAAGATCTCAGAGGAATGGATAATTCAAGGAATAAAAGAAAGCTTCAAAGAGATAAATGATATATCTATGAAATAAAAAAAGACTGTCATAATAAAAAGAATTCAATGAAAAAAGTTCCTGGATATTAAAAATATACAACAACAAAAAAAGATCTAAGTGTGTTTTTCCAGATGTTTTAATCAGTTGTCTCAAAACTAGCTACTGGAATCGTCCAATTCTTTTCTTATTACTTTGAAATGCCATTCTAGTATACCTTAAAATTTTTTGTATATTTGAGTCTGTGTCAGAACTTGCTATTTTTTTTAAATTTGAGAGTGAGTGAGCACACGTGAGGGGGGAAGTGCAGAAAAATGAGAGAGAGAGAGAGAGAGAGAGAGAGAGAGAGAAAGATAGAGAGGAGGTGGAGGAGGAAGAGGAGGAGGAAGAAGAAGAGGAGGAAGAGGAGGAGGAGGAGGAGAAAAAGAAAGAATCCCAAGCAGGTTCCAGGCTGACAGCAGGGAGCCCAATGCAGGGCTCAATCTCAGGAACCATGAGATCACGACCTGAGCTGAAACCAAGAGTTGGATGTTTAGCTTACTGAGCTACCCAGGCACCCTAGAAATTGCTATTTTTTTTTTTCAACACTCTACTCTGATGACAGTACCACACTGTCCACTGTCCCATTTCACTGACTGGACAAGTCTCCTCTCATTGCTCTTATTAAAATTTTATGAAAATTCTTGAACATGTTATCTTCCAGATTAAGAATCATATAGTCAAATTCTCTTCCTTCTTGCCAATGAAGGGCAAAACAATACTTTGAGATTTTTGTTTTGTGTTCAATCTGTATTACTGTTACAAGAATACAAAAATGGCAACCATTTTTACACAAAGCTAAAAACATTTATTAACAATCTACCATGTTATAATGTGGTATTTTCTCCCACAAATATTAATTTTAGCCTTTAAAGAACTGATATCTAAATAATGTGAAAAATATTCATAAATGTATAAAAGGAGGAAAACCCACAATACTAAAAAAAAATAAATAAAAGCAAAACAAAACAGGAGGAGTGGCCACCAAGTGAGATATGAGAACAACATTTTAGGGCACAGAAAACAAAGAGATAGGAGGCAACGAACTGTGGTTTTAAGCCAAGCCATTACTCTTTTCCCCACCCTGGGGGGAAGACTGAGGTTTACTGGAGAGACTGCAACAGGCACCTGGACATGACCATGCACAGCCCCGAGCAGAGAGATGCCCAAATGAAAAGAGGGGATTAAAACAAAAGTCTGCACCCTGAGAAATGAAATCTTTCTAGATATCCAAACATGCTGCCATGTTTATTGTTACCCATTCTAGTCACTGACATCAGCCTCCCCTACAGGGAATAGAAAGATTCCTATTTGGGGAAAATGACCAAGTCCAAGTGAAAAGACATACAAATACTCAAAAACAGCCAATCCCACTTGAACATCAACTGTGAAACATACCAGTTGGTAAGCCCTAAAGAGATTCTAATCAACAACTTAACTCACTTTAATACAAATGATCAGCTAAGGACCTCCAGATATTTAAATAAAATTTATGGTTTAATCAGCCTCAGATGAGGCCTAGAAATCAGTATTTATAAATCTTTACCAAATATAACCAGGATTCAAATCCAGGCTTAAGAAACACTACTATCCCATGAAAGACAAACACCAAAAAAAACAGAAAAAAAGATCTCAGAGGAAATGGATAATTCAAGAATAAAAGAAAGCTTCAAAGAGATAAGTGATATACCTAAGAAATAAAAAAAAAGACTCTCACAGTAAAAAGAAACTTCAATGAAAACAAGCTCATGGATATTAATAATATACAACAAAAAAAGGTACAATAAAAGGGCTGGAAGATAAAGTTGGGAAATCTCAGAAAGTTAAACAGAAGACAGAGAGGGGAGAAAAAAAGGAAAATAGAACAGTAAGAAAGTTAGGGGGTCAATGTAGGAGGAACATTACCCAGTTCACAGGATTTCTAGAGAGGGCCAAGAGAGAAAGTAGCAGGGCCAACACAGCTGTGACTAGAAAGGAGAGGCCTGTGGGGAGCTGGTACAGGAATGTGGAACAGAGTGGTACAGAAGAGAGCCAGTGTTTGTCATAAAACTGGTAGGTCTCAACTTTTAAAAACAAGCGTATTTCTTTGATTAAAAAATTAGCAAAAACTCGAAAAGAAAGTACTCAGAGGAAATGCTTTAATGCTAGGAATAATTAGGAATGTTCACTCTCACACATTTTATTTTCACTGTACTCACAGCTATGATATTTAAATTTCCCGTTCAGCATGATATAAACTTCCTCTACACTCTGAAAATTTCCCGAAATCTATGCCAACACATTCAGTGCTCAACTCTGGGGTTGCAGACTTCATTTTCTTTCAGAGAAGACTATGACTCATATGCTACGATTCTCTTTAACAGAAGACCACTTCTCCTATTTAGGTGAAAAAAGGAAGGAGCGGAAATCTTTCCTATAGCTCCAAAAGAACGGGAAGTTGTTTAAATTGATGTGCCTATTCCAATTGGTAATTCTGAATAAATCAAAATCACAAAGTAATCTTTGGATTTCAGGATTCCACTATTAGAAATAGCTCCCAGAAGTCTGCAACTCTAAGAAATGATGGCATATTAATATTACTCAGTTTTTCATTAAAAGCTCATTAATGAAACAGAAGAAAATAGAAAGTACCTTTAAAATCCAAATTGGAAGAAAATATAGTGCTTAACAGTTTATGGATTTTATTTCCAATTAATTGAATCTTAGCTGAGTAAACAGAGTATCATAGCTACTGATGGCAAAAATTTAAGGAAATGTTTCAAGTTTGTACTATATTGCATCCATCACGGAATAAAAATACCTTACGAGCTCTTTAACCTTTCAAATATAACCTTTCAAATACACTTGACGCTTGCACAATGCAAGGGCTGTTCAATGTTCAACATTGTTCAACAATGTATTTGTTCAACGATGCAGAGTTGAAAATGCTTGCATAACTTTTGACTCTCCAAATATTAACTACTTAAAGCCTACAGCCTACTGTTGACTGGAATTCTTACCAATAACATAGCACATATTTTGTATGTTATATGTAATACATACTATACTCTTATATAATAAAGTAAGCTAAGGAAAAGAGAACGTTATTAAGCAAATCCTAAGGAAAATGATTTTAAAATCCACTCTGTGAAGGGACTCCTGGGTGGCTCAGTCTATCAAGCATCCGACTCTTGGTTTCAGCTCAGGTCATGATCTCACAGTTGGTGAGATCAAGCCCTGCATCGGGCTCTGTGCTGACAGCGTGGAGCCTGCTTGGGATTTCCTCTCCTTCTCTCTGCCCTTTCCCCATTCACTCACTCTCTCTCTCTCAAAAAAAAAATACACATTAAAAAATTATTTAAAATCCACTCTGTGAAGTTTAGTGTTCTCCTGCCCCTAAGCCAGATCCTATAACTTTTCTAATCTAACTTAGGTTACACAGTCCCAATTGAACAATGACTAAAACTCTGAAACTGATTTAGTTCAGGCTTTTCCCTTACGTTAGCTCAGGCCTCCTATGGGACTATAGATGGAAAACCTGCAACTGTGAGGGGGATGAAGAAGTTATGGCAGGCTTTGCCCTCTTTCTCTGCCAGCACCACTGCCCTCTCTTCCTGACTTACCTAGGCTTGAAGCATGTAGGAAAGAAGGAGAGTGGGTAGTAGGAAATTCTTACTGGACTATGCTCTTACAGAGATTGGGTGTTGGTGCTCCCTGAAGCTGGAACACTTAAAACTTATCCTCTTTTCTCTTGAGCATTTTTATGGGTTCTTCTCAGATTGTTCCTATCACGGTGGCTCTCCCACCCTTAGTATTTGTTATGTACCCTTCCTCTGGCTGTTTCTGGTTCTTTGCTGAACTCTTGGAGGTTCAATCCCTGTTGGAGTCTTATCCTTCTAAAGTCCCTCTTAGAAAGACCTAAAAAAAAATCCCATAGACTCTTGGAGCCCTTAACTAGTTCACAAGAAATTAACATCCTTTGCCTACCCAGATTAGAAGATACAAAAGAACCCCAAAAGACATTTTCACTATATCCATAGTCAGAAAACTCACAGCAAGCCAACTCACTCATACATATATATATATATGTATATATATATTAACAATAAATATATATTATATAACAACATACCCCATAGATTATCATATAAAAACATTCAATCTGCATTTAAAGAAGACATTTTGCATCCTTTTTTGTACTAAGTCTTAGAAAGTAGGTATGTGTGTTTTACACTTATAGTGTATCTTAATTTGGACTAGCCACATTTCAAGAGCTCGATAGCTACATTTAATTTTATTTTTTTAATGTTTGCTTATTTATTTTGAGAGAGAGAGAGAGAAAGAGTGAGGGAGGTACAGAGATAGAGAGAATCCCAAGCAGGCTCCACACTGTCAGCACAGAGCCTGACGTGGGGCTCAATCTCACGAACCATGAGATGATGAGCTGAGCTGAAATCAAGAGTTGGACACTTAACCGATTAGGCCACCCAGGTACCCCGTATGTGGCTAATTTTGGATGGTGCAGCTTTAGACTTTCAAAGTGTGGGTCAGTTCACAGTATCCCCCCCTAAACCACAGAAGACACGTGACTCTCCAAATGGTCTTCTGCTGACTTCTCTAAATGTGAATGGTTGGGGAGGTATTTCAGAGCAAACAGCTCTCTAAAGAAATTCTCCTTAATCTCCAACATTTAATTTTGCAAGACCCTCTATATGGGTGAGTGTAAAAGTCATAAAATAGATTTTCTCTCACTTCCTTTTCTATAATTCCGGCATGGTAGGCAGGGTCTAGTACATCACTTGGGACTCTCTATATTATTTTTGGGTCTTAGCTAACACTCCTATTTTTAACATTCTACTACCTAAATATTTCAATCGTGTCTCAAGTTCTTGACATTTCTGGCAATTTACTTTTGAATACAGTGATGGCTCTCAATAACAATAAAGACATTACATATTTAATTTTAATCTTATAAAATAATAATTAGCTTTATTTAAAAATTAACCTTCTAAATCGTTAAAATATCATTAAAAAAACACAAGCAACTATAGGCTACGTATGATTATTAGCATGTAAAAAAAATAGTAAGTAAGGTTGGTCTCCACCTACACTTTCAATTCTTTTCTAATACTTACCTATTAAGGCTGTGGTAAACCGATTCATGGAGAGAGGTTCTAAATACATGGGTCCTTCATAGGCAGACTCCAGTTCACTCCTGACGTAGTCCCTAAATAAATAAAATGGTAATAACATATTAGATACATACCAAGCACATATGGAAAAGAAAAGCAACTAAAGCACAGTATTCTTATAAAAAGCATATTATGTTAATAACACTTCTTTCCACATCTACATTAAGGAAAATTTTAGGTATAAAAAACTAGGTAAGGATGGTCTTCATTTCCTTCTTCCACGCATGGATCAGAATTTACTGCATCTGAATTTTACGATGCAGAGAAGACAGCCAAAAATCTACTCGGTGGGATTTTCTTTTTTCCCATGGCCTTGTTAAATAACTATTCCCAGTAAAAAAACATTTGAGAAACCATCCCTCAACCCTATTACTTAAGTGATAATACCCAATAATATTACATCAAATTTCCCCTCTTTTGGCTCTCTTCCACCATCCCACCTATCTTACTTTCCCCAAAGTTTTATCCCCAATTATTCTTAGTTATAGGTAAAATCACAAACTAAGTAGAAAACTGGCTCACAGGACAATCCTTAAAAATTGTCACTTTCAACTCTATCAAGAATCTATAATTAGACTTATAATAAAGTAGGCTACAGATTTTGAATCAAATTTTAAATCACATCAAATATTCCTTTTAAAATTTAAATGATGTTAAATGACATGTGATTACTGAGAAATAAGTAGAGAAAAAAAAAGTCTTTCTATACTGAGAAAACAGAACTTTCAGTGCACAGCCAAGAAGCACAAAAAGGGAGAATTTAATTTATCAGCAAGTTAAAACAGTAATACTAGAAGACTGTTAAGTTCTTTTGACATCATCGTAAGGAAACTGTGTAAAAAAATTCTCCTTTTCTTCAATTATTGAATGGTTTATCCACTGTATTTAAAAGAATCTGAATGTTTCAGAATTTCTGAACAAACCCACAGCTATATTTACTTTTTCCATGAAATTACTTCCTATTAGGCAATCAAGTTGAATTCCTTTAGTGTAGCATAGCCAAACAAGAAATGACCCTTACATAATCCAAAAGGAGAATACTGTCAAAAAACCAAAATAAGTTTTATGAACAGAAGCAGTTTGGGGGACAATTTACAAAAATCAATAATGGACCTAAATTCATGGGAGATTTAGTAATTCTCCTCTATCACTCTATGATGACCACTTCTAACAAATAATATATTAATAGTCTCTTTTTACTGAAATTCTCAAGACGAATGATTTTAATGCAGTGCTGGCCAACCAGGGGTGATTTTGACCCCAAGGGGCATTTTGCACTGTCTGAAGACATTTTTAGCTGTCACAATTTAAAAAGGTTGGGGGTGCTCCGAGCACCTAGGCCAAGATGCTGCCACAACATCCTATCTCCAGTGCATAGGACAGCCCTATAACAAAGGATTACTCAGTCCAGAGGTCAGTGCTCAAAACCCTGTGAGAAGTACAAATGCTACACATGCAAATAACATATAAATATCTGAATGCTACCTTACTAGATAACCACCAACATAAAATTACTACATTTTACAAAGTTTTAGGACAGAAAACTGAAGAATTAAGAGAATTATGAAATTTACAATAAAATACACATATAAATATCACTTAAAATTTATGAAGTCTTTGAAAATTCTATTAAAGAAAAAAATTTATCTTTAAAAAAGTTTATTTAGTCTTTATTTATTTTTAATAGAACACAAGGCAAGTGAGGAGTAGAGAGAGAGGGAGACACAGAATCTGAAGCAGGCTCCAGGCTCTGAGCTGTCAGCACAAAGCCTGATGCAGGGCTTGAACCCACATACCATGAGCTCATGACCTGAGCCTAAGTCAGTCGCCCAACCGTCTGAGTCACCCAGGCGCCCCCAAATAAATTCGTATTTAAAAGAGCTCTAATTCTGAGTCCAAGACCTCTGAAGGCAAATAATTTCTTTGTGGCCATCTCATATTCCTCTCCAACAGATCCAGTTAAAAGAGGGGAAACCCACAAAGACAAAAAGCAGATGGATGCTTTGCCAGGGGCTGAGGGGGAGGGGAGGGGAGGGAAAATGGAAAGGACGTAATATGTACTGGGTTTTATCGTGGGGTGATGGTTGTACATTATGAATGTACTATATGCCAATGAACTGTTCACTTTAAAGGTTAATTTTATGTGAATTTCACTTCAATAAAAAGGGAATGGGGTGACTACAGGAATTCCATCCCCAAGGGGAAGAGCCAAAAGGTGTCCCCGAAGGGTTCAGTGCCCAGGAAATCTTTCCTAGTAACGTGGGGGGTGGAAACTGCAGAGTTGGTCTCCCTGACATGTTTTCTCTCCCTTGTTTGCTTCTGTCATCATATTACTGATGTTTCATATATAACTCAGCAAACCCATTACTCTAGAATTTCTTATTGCCGAGACATTTGTTAATTGTTTTGCATTATTTCCTAGCCTACTTTAGTTTATTTTTTAGCACTTCTTTGTGTTCTTTAGAGCCTCTAATCTTAAATTCTGACTTTACATAACAAAACCTGTAAGAAAAATCAACTTTCTCCATGTTTTTTGGCCTCACAAAAAATATACCTTATACATAATATGTTGTTAGCACACTGCTACCCTCTGGGAATACTACAGTAGACAGGAAAGTAACAATTCCTGTTAGCATGAAGCTTACAAACCAGGGAGACCTACAATTACTAGATTAATACTAATAATAATTACAATTATATAATTACAATTACAATAATAATTATAATTGTGATAAATGCTATAAAAATATAGAATGAGGGGCGCCTGGGTGGCTCAGTCGGTTAAGTGTCCGACTTCAGCTCAGGTCATGATCTCACAGTTTGTGAATTCAGGGCCTCGCGTTGGGCTCTGTGCTGACAGCTCAGGGCCTGGAGACTGCTTTGGATTCTGTGTCTCCTCTCTCTGCCCCTCCCTGCTCCCGCTGTCTGTCTGTCTGTCTCTCTCTCAAAAATGAATAAAAATGTAAAAAAATTTTTTAATACAGAATGATTTTTTTTCTCTTTTTCACTCTCCGTATTTCGTGACTTTGTGATTTAGTGAAATTATAGGGGACTAAGGGAGATCTGTCTTCCAAAAGAATAATCAACCGTTAGGCCTTAAAGACAACACCACAGTGTTGAACAGCTTCTTACCACTAGCTCTCTGGGCTGCTCTCCTCTAGAACCCTAAGAGAACAGCTCTCCTCAATGCTGCAGCCCCTCCTCAATGCTACTGGAACAATCATCCTACCACAGAAATTAACACCTTCTCGAGGTACCTCAGACCGTTTCTCCTTTGCTCCACTCCTGTCTCTCAAGATGGTCCTTCACAATCTTTCCTGTCTGGCTGACTCATCAGTAAGCCCCACCTCAAGAAAGACGGCCAGGCCCAGAAAGTCTGTAGTCCCTCTTTGGTCCCACTGAGCTTGGCTTGCCAGAGCCAGGGCAGTGGCTTTGGTGAGGGCTAAACTACTGGTCTCACCAAGGAGCCACTACTGAGCTGTCCCTTTTGAAAGAAGAATCTGGGCATTGTTGCACCCCAAACTATACAAGAGAACTTTAACATGGATCAGTATCTGAACAAAGATCTCCAAGTTATGAACAACTTCCCAGCATCTCATGCTGACAATGTAAACTCTTCATTACTAGTCTCTCAACAAAGTGGGTCATTCACAATATAAATAAACAAGATAGAAAGCCAAATAAAAAGAATCCAGAGAAGGAATTATCCAAAATTCCATGAGTCATTTTAGTCCAAAAATTACTCTGATTCAGTAGCCATGAAATTCTAATTTTTAATAGAATTTTGTGAGTATTTTACAATTGAATCAGGGGCACCTGCGTGGCTCGATCTGTTAAGCATCTGACTCTTGGTTTCAGCTCAGGTCGTGATCTCACAGTTCCTAAGTTCAAGCCCCCTATCAGGCCCAGTGCTGAGAGTGCAGAGCCTGCTTGGGATTCTCTCTCTTACCTCTCTGTTTCTCAAAATAAATTAATTAAAAAAAAAAAAATTAAAAAAAAAAGACTGAATCAGATGAAATGTTCAAAAGCAGTATATGGTTTTGTTTTTTGTTTTTTTTTAAGATTTACTTTTTGTGGGGAGGCACCTGGGTGACTCAGTAGGTTACGCATCTGACTCTTGATTTCGGCTCAGGTCATGTCTGATGGTTCGTGGGAAATCATGTTGGCATGGAGCCTGCTTGGGATTCTCTCTCTCCCTCTCTCTCTGCCCCTCCCTGCTTGCACATACATGCTCTCTCTCTCAAAATAAATAAATAAACTTTAAAAAAAAAAAAGATTTTTTTTTTTTTTTAAGTAATCTGTACACACAACCTGGGGCTCAAACTCACAAACCCTAAGATCAAGAGTTGCACACTCCACTGACTGAGCCAGCCAGGCGCCCCCAGTATTTGATTTTTCAATTTAGGAGACTTAAACAGTAAAATGTATTAAGTTGGTAGGAAGCAAGAATCCCTGTCATCTACTTGTAACTGAATTAAATCTTTCCCTTCCTAAACTTTTTTTCATTTGTGCAATTTGTGCAATACTGACATCAATCCTGAACACTAATAAACTAAACACTTTGAAAATCTACTTCTCTAGTTCCCTATGATAGCCTATTCTCCAGTGACTGAAATTGCTTTGGGTCTGAGGAGTGTATAAGATACATGTAAAGGGCCTCAAGGATAGCTTGCTTTAGGAAAATACTTGCTATAAAGAGAAGCATACAAGTTATAAAGAATAAGTAACAACAATAAAACCTAGAAGCTTACCAATTCACCAACTGACCTTGTAACAATCTCTTAAGCAACCTGAACAACCTAGGAACAATCTGTACATTCTGGCCACTTAAAAGCTTTCAAATGGTTTAATTCCAAAGAAACCTAATCTACTTTTACAGAGAATAAAGCTGTGAGCCCTTGAAGTTATCTTATGGAATATGTGCAAACAAAAGGCACTGAGCTCAATTTAAGAGATCCCAGATACTGAGATGTCCAACCCCTGGATCTGAGTACCTACTACACCCTAAGAAATGTACTAGTAATTGAATAATAATAGTTCATTTACTCGGGGCTTAATTATTTAAATCATCTCAGCCACCCTGCCCCTCTCTTTAGGTGCTTTCTGATCCCCTACTCAAATATTTAGTGTCTGGATCTGATAATGTTCAAAGGAAGAAAACATATCAAATACTGAAATGGGTCAATTTTATTCCCGTCAAAATTAAATTTTAAGTATATAATGATAAAATTCATTTTAACAATTCCTTTATCTAATAGCAGTGGTTCTCATCTGAGGAAAATTTTGTTCCCCAGGAGATCACACTGGCAATTAGGGGTGCTTTTTGGTTTCAGCACTGCTGGGGAGTGGTGCTCTACAAA
The DNA here is from genome assembly GCF_023721935.1 of Panthera uncia. Lineage (NCBI taxonomy): Eukaryota > Metazoa > Chordata > Mammalia > Carnivora > Felidae > Panthera > Panthera uncia. The sequence continues at coordinate 103,061,863 of NW_026057577.1, read as the reverse complement.
TAGTGAGCAGAGAGAGGCAAGTTAGCATTCTGTAATACACAAGACTGCCCCCACAGCAAATCAAGACCTAGCCCAAAATGCTAACAACAGTCCTGAAATACAGAAACTTTAAATTAGATAAGCTTTCATGAAATGGGGAGCTAATTATCTACATTTCACAGATAAATAACTCTTGGGAAAGTTTTACATTTGAAACAACACTTACATACCCAAGACTAGGATGAAAAGGAGTATGCTTTCAATCTTGTGAAACCCATGGGCTCTAATTTAAATTATACATACACAAAACTGATATGATAGTTCATAAATCTAACAATAAAACAAAGAATTTAAGAATATTAGAGTTTAAAACTTTTACAAAAAAACAATTGTGATGTAAACCAAGACCACACCCCTCATAGGAATGGTCATGTCAGTTATAGTTTTTCTTTTTTCCCTGTAGTTCTGGATAGTTTCAATTTTATTTATTTTTTTGTGTGAATATAATTTATTGCCAAATTGGCTTACATACAACACCCAGCAGTTGTCTTTTTATCCAATGGAAAAAAGACAGTCTCTTTAACAAATGGTGCTGGGAGAACTGGACAGCAACATGCAGAAGAATGAAACTAAACCACCTTCTTACACCATACACAAAAATAAACTCAAAATGTTAATTAAAGACCTAAATGTGAGGCAGAAAACCATCAAAACCCTAGAGGAGAGGGGCGGTTGGGTGGCTCAGTAGGTTGAGCGTCCGACTTTGGCTCAGGTCATGATCTTGCAGTTTGTGGGATGAAGCTCCGCGTTGGGCTCTGTGCTGACAGCTCAGAGCCTGGAGCCTGCTTTGGATTCTGTCTCCCTCCCTCTCTCTCTGCCCCTCCCCAACTCCTGCTCTCTCTCTCTCAAAATTAAATGAACATTAAAAAAAAATTTTTTTTAAACAAAAAAAAAACCCTAGAGGAGAAAGCAGGCAACAACCTCTTTGACTTCAGCTGCAGCAAATTCTTACTCGACACATCTCCAAAGGCAAGGGAATTAAAAGCAAAAATGAACTACTGGGACCTCATCAAGATAAAAAGCTGCACTGCAAAGGAAACAATCAACAAAACTAAGAGGACACCGCCGGAATGGGAAAAGATACTTGCAAATGACATACTGGATAAAGGGCTAGTATCCAAAATCTACAAAGAACTTAACACCTGATAAATAATCCACTGGATAGTTTCAATTTTAAAGTAGGATTGATACTGGGAAATACATTCCTTACATCACTCAAAATGAGAAGCACAGTTTAGTAATTTCAAGAATTAAGGAACTTGAAATTTATCAAATTCTAATAAGCTTAAACAGAATATTAAATGTTCATACTATACCAACTATGGCCATGAATTTTCAAAAGTTTAGTTTCTCTGAACTAAAAGCTATATCCATTCTAGACATACTCTAAACAAGTTTTTATTCACTTAAGGATAATTAGCTTCATTATTTCTTAAATACATGTCTTAAGGGAAAATAGAAACTCAGCTTTTTGAAAGCTTATGAAATTTTCAATTTAAGAAATTAATATTTCCAAATGACTTATCCTATAGCCAGTTTTTCAAGTACCAAGTTAATTATTTAAATTATCCAAGTATCGATTCTCCTTTGTAGAACCATACTACACTTTGCCTTGATATAACACTAGAGTGAATGGTAAAAAATATTTGTAAATTGTATAATTGTATAAAGGAGTTGTATCTAGCTAGAACTGAGTTGTATTACAACTCCATAATAATAATAATAATGATGATGATGATTAAATAATGTTAAATAATAACAATGTTAAATGATTAACAAAGGATCCCAATAAATACTTTTCTAAAAGATTTACAAATGGTTAATGAACACATGAAAAGATGCTCAATATCATTAGCCATCAGGGAAGTACAAATCAAGACCACAATGAAATAATCACTTCACACTCACTATGATGGCTATACTAAAAATGACAGATGTCAACAAGTGTTGGCAAGGATGTGAGAAACTAGAACCCTTACACACTACTGGTAGAAATGTAAATACTGAAGACACTTCAGAAAATTAGTATAGCAGTTCCTCAAAAGGTTAAATGCAATTCCACCCCAAAGTATATGCCCAAGAAAAAAAAGCGTGTCCACAAAGCCTACTCATAATGTTCACAGCACTATTCGGAACAGCCAAAATGTGGAAAGAACCCAAGTGTCCATCAATTGATGGATGAATAAACAAAATGTGGTAATATTCATACAACAGAATACGATTTGGACAGACAAAATACTGATACAATTGCTACAACATGGAAGAAAACATGCTAATTAAAAGAAGCCAGGCACAAAGTACCACACACTGTATATGTCTATATGAAATGTCCAAAATAGGCCAATCCATAGAGACAGAAAATAGACTCACAGTTGCCTAGGCTGGGGGCAAGGGAATTAATGGAAAATGGTTAGTGACTGCTGACAGGTACAGGGTTTCTTTTTGGAGTGATAAAAATGTTCTAAACTAAAGTGTGGTGTGGTCTGTAAAATTCTGTGAGTGTACTAAAACCACTGAGCTGTGTCCCTTAAATAGGTATGTGGATTATATCTCAATAACTGTTACTTAAAAAAAAAAAGGATAGCTATAAAGTTGCTACATGAAATGTGAACAATTATGCTTTTTAAAACTAAAAACTTCAGCCTTAATATTTTATAAATGTAATATGTTTAAGCCTCAATATTTATAAATGTGACATATTATGAATAATTAATCAAGGATAACACATCTTTACTAACCTTTTGTGAGACAGCACCATGAAATAAATATTATACTAAGAAAAGACATACTAAAATATTTCATTTCTTGAAATTTGTTAGTTTAATATCAAAACTAACTCCATTAGATAGGCATTATCTTTCTTTACAGGTTCAAAGAAACAACTTGCCAAGGTAATATATTTACTAAGTAGGGAACTAGTTCATACACAGTCTGATTCTAAAACTCATTTTCTTCCCACTAACCATGCTGTCTCCCTAAGAGGACTAAACTAGCAATTAGAAAACCTACATTCAAATTAAAGTCTGAGACTGTTCCTTCCCAGCTATTCACCCACTTCAATTTTTTCTTCTATAAATCCCAAAGGACTGGGATAAGGATCAAAACGGAAAAAAAAAAAAAAAAAAAAAAGTTTTTGTATTTTATGTGTGTTATTATAAAATTCTATTATAATTATTTTTACTATTTTAAATAAGTTTGATCTTATAATAAAAACAAACTCTAAACATTAGAAAAAAACATTCCCATAAACTAAAAATCAAAAGTTAAAACTGCCACCAGAAGAATGTTCAGAAAAAGGCTTTCCTTTACCCCTGACATGGTCATGGTCACCTTTATCTTTATATAACAGAATTCTGATCTCTAAAAAAGCCTGGATGGCAACACGGTATATAAAAATAGAGCTACAGACTTTCATCACTACACCACTAAACCACATGGAAACCAAAAAAGCATGAGGGAAAGGGTAGTATCATTGTTTTCTCACCCAGAATTATAACTAATATAGCTCTACCTTCAACTTTAGGATTTTGATGATTAATCAAAGAAATCACATCAACCTAAAAGGCTATCATTATATAGCTATATCATAATACGGATTTGAAAAGTCTTTGTTTAAAGAATGACACACAGGAAAATGCTCATAAAACATGGCTGCGTAATAAAAACAAGACACAAGAATGTTAGTTAAAATTCACTAAGCACTACACCCAAAAAACAAATAATCCAATTAAAAAATGGGCAGAAGACATGAATAGTCATTTCTCCAAAGAAGACATCCAGATGGCCAACAGACAAATGGAAAGATGCTCAACATAACTCACCAGAAGGGAAATGCAAATCAAAACTACAGTGAGGTATCACTTCACACCTGTCAGAATGTCTAAAATCAAAAACACAAGAAACATCAAGTGTTCACAAAATGACCCAGCAATTGCACTACTAGGAATTTATCCAAAGGATACAAAAATGCTGATTCGAAGGGGCACATGCACTCCAATGTTTACAGCAGTGCTATCAACAATAGCCAAATTATGGAAAAAGCTCAAATCTCCATCAATTGATGAATGGATAAAGATGTGGTTTATATATACAATGGAATAATACACAGCGATGAAAAAGAATGAAATCTTGCCATCTGCAACGAGATGGAAGTGGAGGATATGCTAAGCGAAATAAGTCAGAGAAAGACAGATGTCATATGGTTTCTTTCATATGTGGAATCTGAGAAATTCTTTCATATGTGGAATCTGAGATGAACATAGGGGAAGGGGAGGAAAAATAAGATTAAAACAAAGGGAGGCAAATCATAAGAGACCCAAATACAGAGAACAAATTGAGGGTTAATGGGGGTAGGGGTGTCGGGAGTGGGTTAAATGGGTGACGGGCATTAAGGAGGACACTTTTTAGGATGAGCACTGCGTGTCATATGTACAAAATGAATCACTGGGTTCTACACCTGAAGCCAAGACTACACTGTATGTTAACTAACTTGAGAATTAAAAAAAAAAAAAAAAAAAAAAAAGTAGTTCATAATTCAGAAACTTTAGGCAACTGGGATCTTACTCAGTTGAAGTAAAACTTCAACTGATGAATCTGAAAGATCCTGTAGTTGATACTCTAATTGGATATCTAGGACAGAATTCTTCATAAATTACAAAAAAAAAGATCAGTTCTTCAAACAAACAAACAAACAAACAAACAAAAAAACCCCAAAAAAGTTAAAAATAGAACTACCTTGGGGCGCCTGGGTGGCTCAGTGGGTCAAGCTTCTGACTTCGGCTCAGGTTATGATCTCATGTGCGTAGGTTTGAGCCCTGCATCGAACTCTGTGCTGACAGCTCAGAGCCTGGAGCCTGCTTCAGATTCTGTGTCTCCCTCTCTCTCTACCCCTCCCCCACTTGCACTCCTTCCCTCTCTCTCAAAAATAAACAAACATTAAAAAAACATAGACCTACCCTACAATCCAGTAATCCCACTACTGGGTATTTACCCAAAGAATACAAAAACCCTAATTCTAAAGGATATATGCACCCCTATGTTTACTGCAGCATCACAACAGCCAAATTATGGAAGCAGCCCAAGTGTCACAGATGAATGGATAAAGAAGATGTGGTATATACATACACAATGGAATATTATTCAGCTATAAAAAAAAAGAATGGTCTTGCCATTTGCAACAAGATGGATGGAGCTAGAGAGTATAATGCTAAGTGAAATAAGTCAGAGAAAGACAGATACCATATGATTTCATTCATATGTGGAATTTAAGAAAACAAATGAACAAAGGGAAAAAAAGAGAGAGCCAAACCAAGAAACAGACTCTTAACTACAGAGAACTGATGGTTACCAGAGAGGAGGTGGGTGGGGGGAGATGTGAAATAGGTGAAGGGGATTAAGAGTACACTTATGATGAGCACGGAGTACTGTATAGAATTGTTGAATCACTATATTGTACACCTAAAACTAACATAACACTGATGTTAACTATACCGGAATTAAAATAAAAAACTTTAAAAAAAAAAAAGAAAAAATTCACTGAACACTTGTATGTCAGAAATCATGCTAAGAGCTTTACATGCCTTACCTTACTGCACCTTTACGATAGCCCCGTAAGATATTATCAACATTTTACAGGTAAGAAAGTGGAGACCTATCTTTCTGGTGACACTGAGGTTATAGAGTAGTAAATAAAGAACATGGAATTTGAAACTCCCCAATCACCTGTCCACTTATCTAAAAAATACAGCACTCTTAGATGGCCAGGCACTCACCTGTACACGAAAATGATGACTTAGAAAACCCTATACTCTAACTACTGCATTATACTCTACAGACACAATTTTTGCTTAAAAATGAATAAAGACAGGGCACCTGAGTGGGTCAGTCATTAAGCATCTGACTTCGGCTCAGATCATGATCTCAAGGTTTGTGTGTTTGAGTCCCACATCACCTGAGCTCAAGCCCTGCATCAGGTGAGCACGAGCCCTGCTTCAGGTGAGCCCCTCTTCTCTCTCTCTCTCCCTCTTGTGGGATTCTCTCTCTGCCCCTCGCTCACTTGTGCCCTCTTTCTCTCTCCAGAAAAAAAAAAAAAAGGGAATAAAGATAGAGAAGTGTCTCTACCTTGAACTTGAGCTCAGATTCAGAGGTGTCCTGGGTAAGGCCACAGGAACAGACTGTGTCAGGGTTTGGGGCTGGTGGTAATGGATTGGAAGTACATTCTGTTGTCTGTCTTGGTACTGGCCACTGGACTCCTCTTCTTGGCTATGTGAATAAAGATGCTACAAATCTAATTCATGCTCCCATGAAGGAGTCCAAGACACAGGGAAATACTTGTGTGACACAAAACTAGAAAACTCATGTCTTCACTTTAGGAGTGAAACACAGCTCAACTTGAACCACTGTTAGGATTACAAGAAATGCAGTACTACTCCAATAGGTCCAGTTTTGTAACTGACATCCAAGGACATACCCTGGGCAAGGATAATGGCAGTTAGAGAGTAAAACATCACCTTCCAGGTACCAGAGAAAACTGACCAGACAGGAACTGAGGAGAGAAATGTGAGAAGACGGAGTTTCTGCAAAACGCTTTGGGTCCTTTGAGAAATAACCAGATGAAATTTTAAGGAGGATAAAAGTCCTGCTTCAACAAGAGGGGCCAAGAGTCTGGGACTATTGCTATTTTCGTTCTTTTCGTATCCACAAAAGTGGTAAAAACTAGAAGGTATTAAGAAAATTGGAAGGAAATGCCAGATTTTAACAGGTTTATCTCTGGGTGGTATGATTACGTAATTGTTACTACCTTTAAATTTTCTGTATTTCCCAAAACTCATCTCCAATGAACAGTATTATTTTATAAGAGAGTAAAAAAGTTTCCAAGTCAACCATTCAATTCTAGTAATATAAAAATGCTATTTCTAAGATTAATTTTCAAGCTAACACCAAAATCTGCGTTTCAGACTTCTAGACAACTACTCCTTATTATATATGCAAAGTAACTGTCCCTCTTCTTAGGATTGGGAGTATATTTAATTTTGGTTATACATTTCAATCATAACAAAAGAAATCATACCCTCCAAATTTATTTATACCCGCACCATTACATTTACTGTGTGGCTTTTGGTTCACCTGTATTTTAACATTCCATTCCAAAGTAGGAAGTTCATTTTCATCGGCAGACCAGAGTCTTAAAATTTAGGACTAGCAGACCCAGACAAACACAATATTGCTAAAGATGAAGAAGTTCTGAGCTATACCATGAACCTCATCAGATAATTTATACAAGTCATCCACTATATAGGTGGTCGCATCTCATGCCGATTCTCCTGCATCATAAACTTGATTCCCTAAAATGATGAAAATAATCAAGTCTATAATTGTTAAAATATTCTACAGCCTATCTTTGGAAATTCTTGTCTTAGGTGATATAGAAAAGCTCATGAGTATCTCTGTAAACATAATCTTAAGGTCCATTTCATATTAAGATTGTTTTTTTTTTTAATTTTTTTTAATGTTTGTTTATTTCTGAGAGAGACACAAAGCACGAACAGGGGAGGGGCAGAGAGAGAGGGAGACACAGAATCTGAGGCAGGCTCCAGTCTCTGAGATGTCAGCACTGAGCCCGACGTGGGGCTCGAACCCATGAACCATGAGATCGTGACCTGAGCCTAAGTCGGACACTCAACCGACTGAGCCACCCAGGCAACCCTCATATTAAGATTGTTTTTAAACGCAGAAATAAAATTTGAGGCATAACCCCAGCTATTATTTCTATAAAATAATATTTACTTAAAAAACAAATATTAAAAGCCCTGTTCTGGAACTTAGCAAAGCCTCAGTTTATTAACAGTGTTCATGAAAAATATTTTATTGGTAATGAAAAACCATATTTGGTCATACATTTCAAAAACAAGGTCACATTCTTACCTGGAGATTTGATGGCCAGCATAGAGGAGCAGGGCAGTCAAAAAATACAGGTAAAGCTGAACCAGATGCTGTCTGGGCAAGGTTAGTAGCACAACACTTAAAATATAACCTGTAGTAGAAATAGAGATTATAAATAAAATATAATTCTAATTTAGTCTTCCAATTAATTATACTAATAAAAAGAACCTGAAGTCAATTACTTTCCAATTAAGTTTCAACAACTTTCAGATTTTTTACTTCATACCAAAGTAAGTTTAATACAGTAAAAATCACTATGGACTTTTTGTTGAAAACAAAGCATTTTTCACTTTTTTTTGTAGCCTTCTCTGTTTTACAATCAAGTATACCACACAAAGGTACAACAGCACTCCTCTCATTATCTACCTTTCCTTGATGTCTACTTACTTGTTCTACACCAATTCTCTCATCCTCTCGTCCCAGAGGAAACACTGCTTAATGTCCCTCTCTAAAGCTGCCTCTTACACTTGACTCAAGATCTTATTTTTCTAATTCCTAATCTCCTACATCTTCAATCATCCCCCTAACACCAGTGCTCACTTCTCTCTTCAAAGGATATACAGGGCTCTTCTTCCAATCTTGAGAAACTTCTCTTCATGCTATTATCTATTTTTCTCATTCCACTGACAAATGTTGTAAACTATCTGTACTAATGCCTCCATTCTCTAACACTCCATTATTTCCTCTTAATTGTCTACAATCTACAAATGCTCTATGAACCTTCTTTGCCCTTCTACTCTAAAAAAAACCTCAGAAGTCAACAACTGCCTACTTGTCAAACCTAAAACACCCTGCTTATCCTTGTCCCAGCAACCACCCTCAAAACTGGCTCTGTGGCATGGATTTCCTTATAACCTCCAAATTCCCCCGCTGCTTTTTACCCCCTCAAATGAACAAAGGAAATTTAGTCCCCAAACTGCTTTTTCCCCTACAAAGTATTTAGCTCAAGCAATTTATGTTGCTGCTTCAAATATACCATTCTAAATGTATGTTATCAACAAAGTTACTGAGAACCTACCTACTGCATATGCAAAAAAAAAAAAAAAAAAAAAAAGCAATCATTTCTTATTCTAAGCAGATATATATCTCACAATGCCTGGGATATAATCCACTTAAATGTTCTCATATACAAGTACAAACTGAGCACCCATCCTCCCTCAACAGGCTGGCTCACCCTCCTTCTCCCCTAAATCCCATTCACTCTGACTCAAACCTGAGTCATCTTTCCGTCATCACCAAGTCCTGCTGAGTCTTCCCCAGTTAAGTGTCTCATGTCACCCTTCCTTTCCAGTCCCTATGCCCCATATCCCAGTCTACTCTCAATATAATAGCATACTAATAGCTATTCTTCTTTCAGTCTCTTTCCATCCTCATTGATCCTACACTTCAGTACAAAACCATCACCTTCATCTAGACAAATCTCTTGCTTAAAAACCTTCAAAAGTTCTTAACTTCTCAGTCTGACAGTCTAGGTCTTGCAATATCTGGTTCTTGTCTACTCTTCCATAACTATTTTCCATTTATTAGCGAGTCTTTATTACGGTACAGATAACCCTTCTTAGTACCCAATGCACCTCTCATGCTTAAAGCTAAGGGGACAAGAGCACTATGCTAGGGACTAAAGAGGTAGAATTCAGATTTCCCACATATCCTAACTTTAAGAACAATCCAGCAGAAACTAGACAGAAGTATTTCTACTAACTTTTAATTTCTTAAAATAATTTCCCCAATTTATTTTTTTAATCCCTATCTCAAAGGACTTTAGAGGTATTTAAAAAGGATGTTTATTATATTTAGCAAGCATGTTTAGTGTTTGTGGCTGAGGATTTTCTATTCAATCTACTGCATGAAAACTCTCCATAAGTTCTCTTTTAATGAACTATCATTTTCCTTTCCAGATATTCCTATCTTTCCCTTTTTGTGCACATCTCATAAAACAGCTGCCAAATCCTCTAGACTAAACATATTGATTTTATTCATTCTTTCAATTATCCACTCAACCAATTATTACATATAAAGTGTGAACCATATACATTTCTAGACATGAAAGATCCAAACAATAATCATAGTCTAGTGAAAAAACATGGACAAAAGTATGATACAATATTGGTGCTGTAATATACAAATATTAGAAGGGCTATTATTAAGTGATTAAGCTTGACCTGGACTGAGAACAGTGAATTTATCAGGCTAAGAAAAAGAAAAACATTTTAGGAAAAGAGAATAGCAGGCATGAAAACCATAAAAAAAAGGATGTTTTCAGGAGACCATAAACTCTGTAGGCTAGACTAAAATTTGGTATAAATAAAAAAGTACTGGGAGATGATGCTGATAGAACTGGTGGCTAACACTTCAATATAAAGCCTTGTATACACTAGTAAAGAGTTTAGACTGGGGCAACAGTTCTCAAATCCTTTAGATACACTTTAAGTGAGGTAAGAAAACAAAAAGCAAAACAACAAAAACCCTATGGCCCAATTATCCCCCTCCTTTTCACACTGCAGTGGAAAGATAACTCAGTGATAACAAAAAATGTCACACAAGAATCTTAAGCAATTATGAATACTGCTAAAGCAAGAACAGTATGAATAATTTATCTAAATTATAACATGTATATAATCTAATTATTTGAAAAATACAAGCCAAAACTATTGCCCATGCAAATATGCATCACTATTCACTCTAAACAATCACAACAAACTCAACTGATGATGATGAAGATAACCCAACAATAATTTATAATTAAAATGCAAGACATGCAGCATTTAAAAATGATGACCTACCTAAAATAACATTAATGAATGTTCCTAACAAAATGCAGGGATTTCTGCTATTTAAAGGTTATTTTAGTAGTGAGGGGAAAAATGAGGACCTAGAATAAATCGGCAGCTTTGGTATGGAGTTGGCAGGGTCACCTATGAGAAACATAAAGAAGTCTTAATAGTGATCTGTGAGTGGAGAACAAGGAAGTGAAAATGGTTCTGATGTTTCTAGCTTGGATAATCAAGATAATCACAACTTTACCATTAAGATAGGAAACAAGAGAAGGAGGAGGTTTGAGGTATAGATGATGAGTTCATGACCATAAACCGAAGTGTCTACAGAATACTTAGGTGGTGATGATGTCTAACAATAGTTAGAAATCCATTCAGTACCAGGCACTAGCTAGGCGCTAGGAATAACCCCATTCCTACCTTTAAGGAGCTCACAATCTAGTTAGGAAGATAGATGAGCCTAAGGATCCTTGGAATGCAGCATAGTAAGTGCTATGGGAGAGGTTATGAACTGGGTGCCATGAGATCAGAGGAAAGAACACTAACCCCAGACTACAGTGGTCAAAAAAGCAACGGAAAGTGGAGATAGGGATTTGCAACCAAAACTATATGAGATCACACAAACAAAAAACATGAAAATTAAACACAAATTCTAGGCTGTATCAACACTTAAGAAGTCTAAAGAAAAAACACAGCAAAAGAGTCAGAAGAAACGGTCAGAAAGTTAGAAGAATCCAGAAACACTGTTAAGAGGAAGCAGTCAACAATTCCATAAATATGAGATTGTCTGCAGAATGACAACACAAATGAAGCCCGAGTTTTACATTTTAGGTCACTAATGATTTTAGTGATTGCAATTTCAATGGAATTGTTCTCATAGCCAGTCTTTGCTTTCCACCTTTTACAAGGCTAATTCTGGCTCTCATTACCTCTTGCCTAAAATCCAAACTGGTCTTCTTACCCTTGGTTTCTCCCCTCCCCAATCCAGTGGCCTGTAGAACACTGCCTAGTCAATCTTCTTAAGTGCAGTTCACCTGCTCTAAATTCCTCACTGACCTACCACTACCTACCAAATTATGAATACCTAATATATGTATTCAGGTCTTTTCACAAATTCCCCTACTATAACTTTTCAATATTACTTCTATTTCCCCTTTTATAACCTATACTTTGCAAAACAGTTCTATAATTAGCATTCCAATTATATTTAGACAATCACTTCTTTTTGCTATTCTCAGACAAAACCCACCCTGGAAAGCTTCTCAATTTGAAGGTACAATTATATTCCATAAACATGAACTTTACCGTTCCCTACCTTGATTTTTAAGCTCTTAATAATAATTAAAGGATATAAAAAGGGGGGGGTCACAATATCAATAAAAGAGACAAAATACCTAGGAATGAACTGAACAATAAATGCCCAAGACCTATATAATAAAAACTTTAAAGCACTCCAGGACTCAAAAAAAACCTGGAACATAGGGAGGCTTTCTGTGTTCATACATGGAGAAGAGTTAACATCTTTAAGCTACCTCTTCATCTTAACTTTAAGTATCTAAAGTTCGTATAGCCAACAATATCAGAAAAACTCTGAGGGATAAATAAAAAACAATGAAGGGACTAAGTGTAGACAGTACAATATAGTCTAAATACTCATTATGACCACACACTTAAAAAACAGGAATAAATATCAGAAATGGAACCAAATATATGGGAGAACTTAGTATATAATGATTAGCCAGGAAAAGATGAACTATTTAATAAATACATGGAAACCACCAGATAGTTATCTAGGGGAAAAAATTATACCTACAACACACTGTACATGCAGATAAATCCTAAGTGGAGCAAAGATGTAAATGTAAAAAATGAAATAAAAATAATGAAGTAAAATATGATAGAGAAGCCTTTTCTAATTGAGTCAAAATTCTAAGTTCTAAAAGAAAAAACAATAGGGGTGTCTGGGTGGCTCAGTTGGCTAAGCGCCCCACTTCGGCTCAGGTCATGATCTCACAGTTCACGAGTTCAAGCCCCACACTGGACTCTCTGCTGTCAGCACAGAGCTCGCTTCGGATCCTCTGTCCCCTTCAATCTCTACCCCTCCCCAGCTCATTCTCTCTCTCTCTCTCTCTCTCTCTCTCTCTCTCTCAAAATAAATAAATAACTCTCTGACCTCAGTCGTAGCAATCTCTTACTCGACACATCCCCAAAGGCAAGGGAATTAAAAGCAAAGATAAACTACTGGGACCTTATGAAGATAAAAAGCTTCTGCACAGCAAAGGAAACAACCAACAAAACTAAAAGGCAACCAACGGAATGGGAAAAGATATTTGCAAATGACATATAGGACAAAGGGCTAGTATCCAAAATCTATAAAGAGCTCACCAAACTCCACACCCGAAAAACAAATAACCCAGTGAAGAAATGGGCAGAAAACATGAATAGACACTTCTCTAAAGAAGACATCCGGATGGCCAACAGGCACATGAAAAGATGCTCAACGTCGCTCCTCATCAGGGAAATACAAATCAAAACCACACTCAGATACCACCTCACGCCAGTCAGAGTGGCCAAAATGAACAAATCAGGAGACTATAGATGCTGGAGAGGATGTGGAGAAACGGGAACCCTCTTGCACTGTTGGTGGGAATGCAAATTGGTGCAGCCACTCTGGAAAACAGTGTGGAGGTTCCTCAAAAAATTAAAAATAGACCTACCCTATGACCCAGCAATAGCACTGCTAGGAATTTACCCAAGGGATACAGGAGTACTCATGCATAGGGGCACTTGTACCCCAATGTTTATAGCAGCACTCTCAACAATAGCCAAATTATGGAAAGAGCCTAAATGTCCATCAACTGATGAATGGATAAAGAAATTGTGGTTTATATACACAATGGAGTACTACGTGGCAATGAGAAAGAATGAAATATGGCCTTTTGTAGCAACGTGGATGGAAGTGGAGAGTGTTATGCTAAGTGAAATAAGCCATACAGAGAAAGACAGATACCATATGGTTTCACTCTTATGTGGATCCTGAGAAACTTAACAGAAACCCATGGGGGAGGGGAAGGAAAAAAAAAAAAAGAGGTTAGAGTGGGAGAGAGCCAAAGCATAAGAGACTCTTAAAAACTGAGAACAAACTGAGGGTTCATGGTGGGTGGGAGGGAGGGGAGGGTGGGTGATGGGTATTGAGGAGGGCACCTTTTGGGATGAGCACTGGGTGTTGTATGGAAACCAATTTGACAATAAATTTCATATATTGGAAAAAAAAATTAAAATACAAACAATAAAAAAATAAACTTAAAAAAAAAGAAAAAACAATAAATTCAATCTCATTAAAAACAAATTCTGCAAGTCAAAAAAATCATAAGCCAAAATCAAGACAAGCACAACTGGAAACAGTAATTTTAACTCATCATAAAGGGTTAATTTCCCTAATGTATACCAAACTCCCACAAATTGGCAAGAAAAGGCTAAAATCCAGAGAAGGCCAGCCTAACTACTCTCTGTTGGTGCTGTGTCTCCCTTCAGCTAGAGCTGTAACCCCAATAAAGCCTTGCCTGTGCCTTTGAGAAAAAAAAAGGGGGAGGGGAGAGGCTAAAATCCCACAGAAAAGTGGGCAAAGGACATGATCTGACAACTCACAGAAGAGGAAACACACGTTTTTTCATCAACATGTGAATAAATACAATCTCACTCACAGTAAGAGAAATACGAATTAAAACTTATGTTAAAAAACATCCATTTTTCATGTACTGGAATAACCAAATGTAAGAATTTGATAACACGGTTTTTGATAAGGATGTAAGACTGTAGGAACACTCAACCACTGTCTGTAAAACCCCATAGAGAGTAATATCGATCCATTATTACAGACATATATACTCTTTAACGCAGCAACTTCACTTCTAGCAATTTATCTCAAGGCTATATTTGTATCTGTCAAAATTATGGCTATATAAAATTATTTAGTGCAACACTGAATGAAATAGCAGACGAAACTAAAGTGTTCACCAATAGAGCATCAATTCTGTGGTATGGCCATACAAGGATACTACACCACTACGAAACAGAATTAGGAGGCCTAGGGGGAGAAGGAGGCCTTAACATTTAATCAGAATCTTAAAATTTGGCAGAACAGGAAGTGTCAACATAAAAACACAGAGTACAAAGCTTTATTTCATGAATATCTAAAAGCAGTAGTTATGGCTCTGTGATACATCATAAAGTTAAAACAAACAACAGGTTCAAGACACTGTAAATCTACTTCTGAAATCATTGTTGCACTATATGCTAATTAACTTGGATATAAATTTAAAAATTAAATAAAAATTTTAAAAAAAGAACAGTGTATATTATCCCATCATCTGTATAAAGAGAACATACATATATTTATACTTGTTTATGTTTATTTACCAATATATCTTTATATTGACTTATGTATACATAAAAATATCTCTAGAATTTTTCACAAGTTAATAAAAATAGCTACTTGCTGGGGCTTAAGAGAACTTAGTAGTTGGCAAACAGAAGGATGATACTTTTCACTGTACACTTTCTATGCTTTGATTTTATTTTTTATTTATTTTATTTTATTTATTTTTTTTTTTTTAATATATGA
>NW_026057577.1:102966552-103046385 GCF_023721935.1 Panthera uncia | reverse complement strand
CCTCCCTCCCACCCCCCATCAACCCTCAGTTTGTTCTCAGTTTTTAACAGTCTCTTATGTTTTGGCTCTCTCCCACTCTAACCTCTTTTTTTTTTTTTCCTTCCCTTCCCCCATGGGTTTCTGTTAAGTTTCTCAGGATCCACATAAGAGTGAAACCATATGGTATCTGTCTTTCTCTGTATGGCTTATTTCACTTAGCATCACACTCTCCAGTTCCATCCACGTGGCTACAAAAGGCCATATTTCATTCTTTCTCATTGCCATGTAGTATTCCATTGTGTATGTAAACCACAATTTCTTTATCCATTCATCAGTTGATGGACATTTAGGCTCTTTCCATAATTTGGCTATTGTTGAGAGTGCTGCTATAAACATTGGGGTACAAGTGCCCCTATGCATGAGTACTCCTGTATCCCTTGGATAAATTCCTAGCAGTGCTATTGCTGGGTCATAGGGTAGGTCTATTTTTAATTTTCTGAGGAACCTCCACACTGCTTTCCAGAGCGGCTGCACCAATTTGCATTCCCACCAACAGTGCAAGAGGGTTCCCGTTTCTCCACATCCTCTCCAGCATCTATAGTCTCCTGATTTGTGTGTTTTGATTTTTTTAACATACAATAAATGTATAAATACATTACTAATTTTTAAAAAGACTTTTAAAGATGTATTTAAGGGTGAAAGTTTATAAACTGGAACATTATGTAAACACTCCTTAATACTTTGACCCAGACGTTACTCTAACCAAAAAACTGCTCAAGCTGTAACTATCTACTCATGTAATCACTGAGTTAATTCTACCATAGCATGTAATAAGTGTATTTAAGAAGACTCAGTTGAATTCCCAAAGTTATAAGCCAGAGTATGAATTTCAAATGTATTAAAACCCACTCAACTTCTAAAATTAATGTTTCTGATTATTAGGCAGCTGTTTTTAAAATAAATATTTCAATCTACTCAGAAATAATATATGTGATAAGCACATTTTTTAAAGCACAGTGTGAATTATTCTGCTGATTAAGCTAAAAATCTAAGCCAAGTACCCGATTGTTCTTCTACAACAGATTGGAATTATTTTCCATGAATTGGCTAACACACAAAGCTTTTAGTAAAGGGCTGAGAATTATAGTGCTTTGCAGCATAAAAGAACATTCTCATTTCAAAGAATTTCCCAAGGTAATGCCATCTAAGAGAGATGAATTTATTGTACCCAGATGTTTTACTTCTAGTGCACTGCCTTTTCTACTATACTTCTTCCCACAATGGCTTACTTGGGAATCTCTTAGAGATGTAAGGGGTTTTCAGGGCTGAGCTTTGGAACCCAAAAAGTCCTTCCATAGATAAAAATAAATCTCACTGAGACAGGACAAACCCTTCACAATTCTATAAAATATATACTTCTTGATGGACAACTCTAATAATAATATTATTAAACCACTATCATCAAACCACATCTTGAGTTATGTTATAGTAATGCCAAATGAAACATTATTGCTATGATTACATATAAACCAAAAATTAATCTAAAAATCAAGGATCATGGGGCGCCTGGGTGGCTCAGTCGGTTAAGTGGCAGACTTCGGCTTAGGTCATGATCTCACAGTCTGTGAGTTCAAGCCCCGCGTCGGGCTCTGTGCTGACAGCTCAGAGCCCGGATCCTGTTTCAGATTCTGTGTCTCCCTCTCTCTGACCCTCCCCCGTTCATGCTCTGTCTCTCTCTGTCTCAAAAATAAATAAACATTAAAAAAAAAAAATTTAAAAAAAAAATAAATAAATATCAAGGATCATCACTGTCATACTAGATGAATTTTTACCTGTTTCCTGCCTGTATTTCTTTTCCTTATTTTAAGATTCTAATTTTTTTTTTTTTTTAATGTTTATTTTTGAGAGAGAGAGAGACAGAGCTTGAGCAGGGGAGGAGCAAAGAGACAGGGAGATACAGAACTGGAAACAAGTTCCAGGCTCCGTGCTGTCAGCACAGAGCCCGACATGGGGCTCAAATTCACGAACTGTGAGATCATGACCTGAGCCAAAGTCGGAGGCTTAATCGAGTGAGTCAACCAGGCCAGGTGCCCCTTGAGATTTTATTTTAAGTAATGTCTGCACCCAACATGAGGCTCAAACTCACAACCCCAAGATCAAGAGTAGCATGTGCTACTGACTGAGCCAGCCAGGTGCCCTTCCTGCTTGTATTTCTTGACTTCTACCTCTTTAACCTCAACATTACTTTAACCACTAACTCCAAATCATATCAATTATATTTCAAGGAATATATATATTTTTAATATTACAAATGTCATTTCCAACATTTCATTTAACTGAAATAAATGCCTTATGTTCCATTGATACTAATGTTCTGGAACAATAAAGAATATTGCATTTAGGAAGCCTCCCTTCTTTGTTACTAACAAAACCCTTAATAGACAAATTAGAACAGACCAAATGTCTGGAAAATTTGTTCTCATTTACATTTTATCATATTAAAATCTAAAATGTTTTCTTCTGCCTTCTAGTTTCATCCAGTAAAATAAACCCAAAACTGTCTGTTCTCCTCTAGCCCTAATAATTCATATGCAATGGTAAGACATATTACAAACAAGATTCATAAACATTCATCAATGACTGTATCACTGTCATTTCAACGTAACCAAACCTCATTTTACTAAAATTCAAAATCATCTTACAAAGATATAAATCAGAATGCTCACTAACAGATTAGCAAAGGTGATATAGACACTTACCTACATAATGCATATTAAGAGCCAAATACTTATACTGGAAAAGAGGGTTGTTACTGAGGCTACTTCTTTGGATCTGCTGGAAGAAGGAGCTGACATCCCATCTGTACAGGACATCCAACAGCATGATGCTTGGCACCCTCAGGGCCACATTTAACACTGCCTCCAGTTTTTCCTTTGCAGCCATGTTTTTTCTTTGAGCAGACCTAAAATTCAGGAGATATAACATATAAAAAAAATAAGTCACCTCAAACAGCTTCTAGATATCCTCTTAGGAATCTAATGGATTGCCATATCTATACAAACACTACATGACAATGTATAAAACTCCTCAGCCACAGCTACTACTTCTAGGCTTTGATGAAGCAATCTTTATATTGGGTTTTCACACTGACCCTTCCTTACAGGTCTTCCCAGTCTGCATAAGTGGTAAGGCCTCAAACTTTATTTTTAAAAGCTTAACTCCAACTCTAGGCACTAGCAACAAAACACCCTAATAATACTACAGCTTTTGTCCAATTAACTTGAAAGGAAAAATTCACTCCTATAAAAGTGAGATTTATGTAGGTCTTAAAAAAGAGCAAAATTTAACTGATTAAAAAAAAAAAGCCTAAGCTATTCAATAAAAATTTGCTAACTACACATTTAGTTTGCAGCATCTCAAAGACTTATCCTTTTCTATATTACTTGCAATCAAAATTGAAGTACTGAATTTACATGATGTAGATACAATTCAGAGAAACTCACGATACAGGTAAAGAAAACATTGTTCACCATATTATTTCCTTGAATCATTAAACTCTTCATTTGATATTCCCATAATCTGCCTTCAAAGTGGGAAACAATTGCAACATCAAATTCTTCCTGTGATATACAGATACACTGGCACATGGAGTCTGCAGCCCCTGTCTGTGCTCAGCTGTTGATGACTAGTACGAATAGAATTAAAAAAAAAAAAAAAAAAAAGGAAATGAAAGATCTCCAGGACAATCTATTATTTAGAAGGACAATTCTGTGCAACACTGCTTTGTATGACAGTACTGCAAATTAATCCAAGGAATTATAAGAATCAGGCAAACAAGTGTGTTAAAGACAATTTTAAAAGTAATGATAATTCTGGATTGTTGGCTCTGACAATATCCTTTTAAGAATTTTGCTGAGAAAGCTAAACACATTTCCAGCTTTGGCAGTAATCTCAGACATTACAGGACAAATGAAAACATTTATTTCTGAAGAAAATTACAGTGACAGATTACTATGCTATGGTTAAATATTTGTCAGTATTTCCATTTTACCCTCTAATTTTCATAGCTTGCTAGCTCAGTTTAAAAAAAAAAAAAAAGAGCTCAACTTGGCAAACCATTAATAGAAGTTTGTCAATCACTGAAAAACTGATACATTATATCAATCATTGAATGATCATAAATCATTCCCATTACTTAAAAGTTATCCTAAGAATGCACAATTAACATATTTTTTAATAAGTATTGTAATTGTGATTACTTTAAATGAACAAGATCACTTTAATAATTTTCCTACATAAGAAATAAATATTGTCAGAATTAAAACCTAACCGTTGTGTCCTATGGGGGGAAAAAAAGCACTGAAAAATAAAAACTCTACTCAACATTTAGTGCAAATTACACCATTCAGGAATTTCAATTTCTCAAAGCTCATGAGAGAAAAAAAAAATCTTGAGAAGAAATAATACCAAAATATCACATTAACATCCTTCCAACAATAAGGCTAAGGTGACTTTTATTTCCTTTTCTGTTTGCCAAATGTTGTAGAATATTATTGGGGATTAAAAAAAGAAATTCTTTATAAAAAGTATAATATGCCTAAGCTATCTAGATGACTTAAGGAAATATATAGAACATAACTACTTACTAAGGTGGTCAAACAGATAAACAGTCAAACTCAGTTGGGAGTTTATTTCAAAGTACACGAATAATGGATTTTTCTCACAAAACACTAGTCCTGTGTGAAAATCATTATGGACTAAGATAACAATATCACTGACAGGCTTTATACTATAATGGAATATACTTTTTTCATATTCTAGAATCCAATATAAATCACTACTGCTTTTGTAGGGACTATTACTAAGTTAGTACTTGTGGTCCATATTTATTTCATCTGAGTTAGAGCCTTCCTCCTTTTTTAATGTTTTGCTGTTTTTACATGTACCCATTTTTACCATTTATTGCAGCTCTCAAAGGGGTAAAGAAAAAAAAATTTTAAGTAAACCAATAACCACTCCTGCATCAAGATATGAAATCAAGATACGAACAACTAACATGAAAAAAAATCTCAATTCTTCTGGAGATTCAACTCTATTACAGAAGAGGGCCATTAGCATAATGGTACAAATTCCCTCTCAATAACCACTATTCCTGCCTCATATAGAAAAAGGGAAATCTTGAGTTCCTAAAGCTCTCAATACAGAATATCCGAGACTGATCCCCAAATTCTACTGCATAGTAAACCCAAGACCCAAATGTCTGAATTAAGGAGGACCTTTTATAGAACGAAATATGCCCACTTAATAACAACCCCACTGCTTATAAACATTTATTTCTGTGAGTTATATTTTAGCAAGTCATTGAAAAGCTGGGCCTGTAAGTGGACATAGAGGAAACAAATTCATGGAAAACCAGATCTAAAATATTACCCACAAAAGCTGTGGAAAGACACATACACATACACATACACATACACATACACATACACACACACACACACACACACACACACACTCCCCAGCCCAACTTTGTGATTTCTAAAGTGTAAGTGCCACATGATAGGGTGATCACCATCACAAATACCACACACTACACTCCGGCACCACACACTAAATTAACATCTAAACAAAATGTGGAAACATTTATCTTGTTTAAAATCACTGAAGTCACTCACATTTGCTAAGCCACTCATTAGAAGCATGAAGTAAAAATGGAGCTTTCTCCCCTGGCATAAAAAGATTATTGTATTTCTATGATGTTTGGTTGAAGCCTAATTTATCTTTTTCCTAGATTTATTATCAGAGCTAATGAGTATATTCCAAGTCAGAGGAAGCTTAAAATTCTCTTAAAATCATAATAATACCAAATTATCCTCAAAAATAAGTAAAGGAGCTGAACGCAAAGATGACACTCCTAAGGCCAAATATTGAAGTTATTTCCTGTCATGTTCAATTACACATATTTTCCCCTCCATGAAAGATTTTTATATGTCCTCCTCGAAATGTTAACAGAACTGGGAAAGTAATATGCCAACACAATGTCTCAGCAAGTAATGTAAACTAAATGTGACTCAAGCTTAAAGATGTTTTACACAGTGAAACACCTTAAAAAAAAAAAATCCCTTCCAAAAATGGCAAAAAACAAAACAAAACAAAACAAAAACTCAACAAAGCTAACCAAAAACAGGACCACAATGATTTCATTAGATGACTTTCCCAGGCTTGGAAGCAGCAATCACTACTTACACAGTAATGTCCTGTACAAGTATAACGTTGCACAGCTCACCATTCATATTTGTGGGTTAGGAAACACAGTCTCATTCTACACCTTCCTGGAAACACTTTGATTTTTGTTTTATGAAGAAATCACACAAATCATCCGGAATATGGAAAATGTATGTTTTTAAAGTAATAGCTTGTCTGTTGAAGAATTAAGAAAAAGAAACGGAAAATGGGATCTTACCAAAAAAAAGAAGGCTATTCATATCTCCTTTTTAAAAAGGCAGGTAAACTCCCTTTTTAAAAAGGCAAATAAAAAATAAGAAATAAATGAGAAAATCATATGACCCAATTTTAAATTCAGTATGATAGATAATTTAAGGCTGAAAGTTTCTACACCTTTCTTCCGCTTCGAAAGAAAAAAAATAAATCACCATTAATCTCCTTTCTTTGTCCAATCCAATGGAAAAAAAAAAAATTCTACCATCTGCTAAAACCAATCTCAAGAAAAATTTTCTGGCTGTCCATACATTAGGATGGTAACCCCTGAAAATGTTATAGGGCAAAGCTAGAGCCTAAAATCATAAGTAAACTCAGCCAAAACTGAGATACCCAGGAGGAGAACGCACCTCTTACATAAGCATTGGCACATGTTTTAAATATAGCTGGTCCTCCCCACTCCCACACTATTGCTAGCTAACTTTGTATGTACCTGGTTTCCACATAAACTACTAGCAATTCTGTGGCTTCTCATCTCCAAAGTGGCAAAGATACAGAATCCACTCTGAATAACAGGACCATCTTTCAACTCTTAAGGAGCCAGACAGAGGGAATAAAAACTGCTCTCTCTGCCATTGGGCGCTCAGCCTGGGTCACGACTGCAGCACCGACAGCTCATCCTTTGGGCATGATTCAAGATTCAGTAGAAGAGCACAGTCCGCATTTTAAAAAATAAAAAGGCACACAATCCTCTCCTTTCCTTTCCAACTAGTTTCCTGTTTACTGCAGACAGCGATGCAAAGCCATCCATTAATCTTTGATGCCTTCTCACTGCAAAGCCCCCTTCCTCTCTCCCCGCACCTCCTCCCCCGCCCTCCACGCCTGCTGATCTCAGCCGCGTTTGAACTATAGTAACCCCAACCCAGCTCGCTGCAAAGCAGGCAGCGCAGCAGCAGGGCCGCTGCCGCCGCGGGGCTAGGGGATTACGTTCGCAAAAACTCTGCCAGTAAAGAGGCCCGTGCCAGGGAGCTCCCCTCTTGTCTGGCCAAGGGTGCTGGCTCCGCGGCGCCACGCACCGAAAAGCTTCCAAAGAAAGACACGGGCCAAGTTCATCATCCCCGAGCAGAAAGGGGACTCATTCCTAAAGGGAAGGCAAGGGTCTTGGGTGGGAAAAGCAAAACAGGAGTGAGGTGGAGAAGGGATGGCAGCCGAGAGAGGACGCGATGGGGACAAAAAGGAAGGGATAGAGAACGCTCTCACAGTGAAAAAGGACAGATGGGATGCAGAGCAAATGGGCCCCCATTCGAAGAATGGCTTGGCAGGCCTTTCCGCACCCCCAAACAACCTCAAACCGCATGAAAGAAGGAAAGAGGAGGCTGAGTTTGGGGCTGCGTAGACCAAAGGATAAGTCAAAAGGAAAGAGGGAGGGAAGCTTAGAAGCAAAGCGGACAAAGACGCAAAAGAGGGAAAGTTGGAAGTGGGAACTAGAGAAAAGGGGCTGGAAAGGAGCACCTAGGAAGGGGCAGCTCAGGAAGCTGCTTAGAAAAGACCTCGAAAGGGGGTCCTAGGGATGCGATGGGGCAGAGCTCAGAGAGAGAGAGCATCTTAGGAATGCCAGGGGAGGTAAGGGATGTCTCCGGGAGGGTGGGCAATTAAGGAGGCGGCGCTCAAGGGCCTGGAGCTGGCGGAGGGGACTCTGTACGGGGAAGGGGGGTGGGAAGGGAGGGCAGAGAGTCGGAGAGAGCTGGTGGGGGGCCAAGAGGTCTGCAAGAGGGGCAGCTGGTTAGGAGGGAGGGGATGCCAGGGGAGAAGAGGGGATGTGGACGCCGCCGAGACTGGAAGAAGGTGGGAGGTGAACCGAGGAAGGGGCGGGGGAGGGGGGAGAGGAAGAAGCCGGCAAAAGGGTGGGGGAGGGGAGAAGGAAGGATGTGGGAAGCGAAGGGGGCGGGGGAGCCTGGATGAGAAGAGGCCAGCTAGGGCGGACGGCTCGGTCACCTCGGGCAGTGGCCTCTCTCCCCGCAGGGCGGCGGCGCCGCCGGCGGGCAGGCGAGCTCCGCAACTCCCCGGCTCTCTCGCCCGCCCTCCCGTTCTTCTCGGGCGGCGGCGGCGGGGGCCGGGACGGCGCGGCTCACAGCGGCGGCTCCTCCGCGCCGGGCCTTGGTTGCAGCGTCTTGGGAGGCGGCGGCAGCGGCGGCGGCAGCGGCCCGACCCGTGCGGTCACCATCGTCCGCGGCGGCAGGCGCTCGCGGGCCGAGCCCCTCAGCAGGCGACGGCGGCCATGGCCTACTGCGCTCGCTCCTCCCGCCCCCGGCGCTCTGCGGCGGCCGCGGTCCGCTCTAGCTCTCTGCGCCTGCGCGCGCCGCGCCGCGCCCCGCCCCCGCCCCCGCGCGCGCGCTCTTGCGCTCACTCACAATCGCACGGGCCGGGTGGTTCCCGCGCCGCCCCCAGTACGTGGGCGGGAGACGCAGTCCTCCCGCGGCCCACGCAGCCGGGCCCAAGCGTCTGTGGAGACGCTTACCACCCCGACCCTTGCACGCACACTGTGACACGCGCCATTCTGACATACGTGCGCTCTCACACTCCTCAAATACCAGAAGCCGCGAACGCTCACACCCACACTCACCTGCTGCGACCACGTGGGAGAATTGGAGGGGCTGATCTTCACCCGGTGCAACCGCAGTAGCAATGATGCCTGAATTTTTTTTAACTCCCTCACTGACTGGGCTAGACTGTCAACTCCATGGCGTCAGGGACCAAGTCTGTGATGGCTCAGCAGTGCCTAGCATAGAATAGGCGCTCCATAAGCCTCTGTTGAATAAGTGACTGGATGCCTGAATAAGTGAATTGAAAACGTTCACTATCTTTAATTTTAAACTTACACCCCTTAAAGAATTTGTTCAAAGAATTTTATTGTAATACGAAATTGAATAGTATTTGTGTGTTGCTTTTGGTCGAAGGTTCAAAATAGAGGTAAGTGGACACACCCCCTTCCCAAGGTGCCCCATTGACCAGCATCCCTACCTTAATTTAAATGGCAATATACCTTTTAGGGCTGGAACTGTTCCCCACTTACCCACAATACAAAGCCTGAAGCATGTCTCACGTGCACAGAACAAATCAAGGATGCTGCTAGTGTTTTTTGCTTTGGCAAGACACCTTATTCCCCAGTTTTTCTAGGACTTCACCGACTCTCTACAAATCCCTCACCCCCTGACACCCCTTCTCCAGGAAACAAAAAATCCTACACTATTCCTTGCTGTGTCTTTGGTCGGTAACTGGAGAGCCTGTAGCTACTAGAAACCAGTCTGGCCTTTGATGTTGGTAGTGCCTATATACACAAAGACACACACCCAGGAGTGGGTAAAATGTTGCAACTATCCTGGATCATCCTGAAATTGTGAAACCTCAACTTCGGCCTGTTACAAGAGAAATTAATGTATTTCAATGTAGATCTCTGTGTTGGGGGCCTTCCTTGGAAATTCAACTCTATGGCCTCTGTGCTTTAAACATAAATCTCCAATACCTCACAACCTTTGTATCTTGCTAAAATTGTAAAAGAAAGCTTTCCTAGAGGCATCTGACATTCAAATTCTGAGTAACTTCCCTTCCACTAGTTTGATAGCTCTATAGAAATGAAGTTTTAAAAATTTCTGGGAAGTATGTTCATAACTCTCTGTAGACAGCTTTCATCCTGCTGCCTTAGACTAGAATAATCAGGCATGCTACATCCTAGAAAGGCCGTTTTATGAGTCTCTTTATACAGCCTGGTAAGTAAGAAATTAAATTACAGAGGCCGCATGACTAATGACTAGAACAGAAAACTGCCCAAGATAGCAAAGCCTTATACCTTGGTTTCCATCACCGCATTTTAACAACTTTACTGACTTCAGGCAAGAAAACATAAGGCCAGAAACAGATTGCAAAGAAGTCAAAATCTATATAACCTTAAATTCTTACTGGATTTATTTATTCTTTTAGGGTAAACTGCAGAATATTGAAAATATTCCTTTAATATTGTTACCGGATTTGTGTGTTTTGTTTAAATGGAGGAAAAGCTTACCTCAGCACTCACATTTCCTTTTTTAAAGGAAAAAAAAAATGGCTTCAAAGTTCTATAACCCTCACTAATAAGTACTCTGGACTTGTAAAAGCAGGACAAAGTCACGTCTTTTTCACCTTTGAGTTTTACAGCAGCTGCCTATAAATGCTAAGTTCAAAACAAGTGAAGAAAATTACTCTGGTAATGAAAGGGTTACTGCTATTATATTGCTGCTAATCCAGTTTTGGGAAAGCTCCACATTACCAGATGCAGGTAACTGAATCAAACTAAAAAGAAAAAAGAAAAAAAAAAAAAAGAGGGAAAAAGACTGGGGGTGGGGCAGTAGAGAAGACTACTCAAATAAAAGCAGTTACAGTGTAGAAAGCACTTTCTAGAGGCACCCAAAAAAGCAAAGGTTAGGAGCAAGACTTACTATAAGTACCTGAAACCAAGCTTAAGCAAATGTCCAAATACCACAAACCTGGCCATAAAAGGAATTAGCTTCAGGGGTAGAAGGAAAGAACTGGAATGTTTATGACTATGGAATGGGAGACCATTCAGGATTCCAAAGGTCATCTTCCTATTCACTAAATGTATGCAACTTTAAGGAGGAAGTCAGCGTAAAGTTTGGAAGAGTGCATGTTTGTTACAGCTCTAGCCATTCCAAAAGACTCGTCCCTGAATGCCTTATAAAACCAGCTATTGCTAATAAATCCCATAGAAACTGTCCTCTGTTGCAAATCTGCAGATAGCTGATGGCCAGTTCACTACGCCTTCTAGATCCAGAGATAAGATCTCACATAACAGACTTCACGTAATGGGGCCCAAATCCAAAAAACTCAGAGAGCCAACTCTGGAGATATGAAGGTGAATTCTCATGTATGCATTTTATTCACTTACTTTATTCCTATGGGCACTTTGAGGTTTTCTCCATCTAATTCCAAAATAATTAACTTTTTGAATAGAAGAGTCTAAATGACATATAAAATCTCTTTCGACCTGACTACCCTTATGGTTTGATTTTTAAAGCTGATTCTAAGAGGAAAACTAAAGTTTTCTTAGGCAACATGGTTCAGTAAAGGGGAAATAAACTTTTTTTGAGATATAATTGAGATCTAATTCACATATGATACAATACACTTTTAAAGTGTGCAATTCCATGGTTTTTAGTAGATTCACAGAGTTGTGCGACCATCACAATCAATTTTAGAACATTTTCATCACCACCTCTCTTCCAAAAACAAAACAAAACAAAACAACAACAAAAAACCTGCTGTATCCCTTAGCAGTCATTCTCTTTGCCTCCCCCGCTTAGGCAACTACTAATCCTTCTCTCCCTTACAGATTTAGCTATTCTAGACATTTCATATAGGTTATGTCATACAAAATGTGATCTTTTGTGTCTGCCTTCTTTCCCTTAGCAACAAAGTGCATCCATGTTGTAGCATGTATAGTTATTTCATTTCCTTTTATTGCCAAATAACATTCCATTGTATAGCTATATCACATTTTGTCTATCCATTCACTAGTTGATAGATATATGAGTGGTTTCCACTTTTTTTGGCTCTTACGAATAGTACTGCTATCAACATTCGCATATAAGTCTTTGTGTGGACACATATTTTCATTTGTCTTGGGTATATAGTTAGGAGTAGAATTGAATCACCCGGTCACGTGGTAACTGTGTTTAACTTTCTGAGCAACTGCCACTGTTTTCTAAAGTGGCTGCTCCATTTTACATCCCCACCAGCAGTGTACAAGGACAGATTTAGTGTTAGATTCAGATACCCCCTACTTGTTAGATATGGGACTCTGTGCCACGTGTTCATAATTTACAAACACCTCCATTTGTCATCTGTAAAACAAGGATTAATGACAGTATCTATTTCACAGGATTATAATAAAAAATAAATAAAACTATGTATATTAATGTTCCTGGTACAAAGTAAGCCCTCAGTATATATGTTGTTGGTAGTTCCCTCTGTCTTTGGTATCCGGTTGGCAACATTTATTCTGTAATAAAGTCAGACAGAGATAAATTTATAACTGCCTATTAACAATAAGAAATGCATATACATGGTTGGTGCTGAATATATATTTTTCATGGATGATTGGAAAAGCAATAGAACTTACACTGTTTTAATAACAAAATAAATTTATCTTCTTCTACCTCCTGTAGACCTAAGGTCTACAGGAGGCTACAGGAGGGAAAAAAAATAGAAACAAGTCCTGTTTTATTTGGTTTGGATTTTTCAGATTTTCCCCCAAAACATTTTTTATTTTGCCAACTTTTTTTTATCTTGTAGAGCTTCAAATATACAGAATTGTTAAAAAAATTGCAATCATCACTCATATGCTCATCTATATTCAGCAATTGTTAACGTTTTGAGTATTTGCTTCATATGTATGTGTTGTTTGTTAAGCTATTTGAGAGTAAATTGCAGACATCAACACATTGCACCCCTTAATACTGCAGGCTGCCTCTTCTAAAAATAACAGCTTTCTCCAATATTACCAAATGACCTTGCCACACCTAAGAAAATAAATGATAATTCCCTAATCTTTTACTATCCGGCTGATGTTCCAATTTTCACATTTCTCCCCAAAATATCTTTCACAGGTAACATTTTTCCTAACCAAGATCCACCCAAGTTTCACCCATTGCCTTAGTTTTATGTATTACAAACCAGTTTTGCTTTTAATCCATCTGAGTACTTGTGGACTGTTTGGAATCTCTAACATCAGCAGGAGGGAAAAATGTATTGTTGCTATCATTTTCAGATTTAAGCTCTGCTGGTGTACCTCTATTTTACCCAGCCACTTTCTCTGTTTAATTCTGATTAAGACAGAGATGGCTAGTAATGCAAAATTGTGTGTTGCTTTTCAAGCATGATGATATTAGCTAAATAGAATGGGTACTGATTGTCATAGACATTTGTTAGTTACCTTCCCAATATCTATTATTCTCTTTTTTCTCTTTTTAATATCATCTTGAACATTCTAGCCATACAGTCTGTTGTGGATTAATCACTTTACCCTATCTCCCTTAGTGATTAGTCCAGGGAAGGACTCATGACCCAAGTCAATCAGGACAAGACTCAACACCAGAGCTTTTGACCAGAGCTTTCTCTTTCCTGCTAGATCTAAAAAAGGAATCCCATAATTTCAAGGACTACGGGCAGTCATCTCGGATCCAAAAGGTAAGAGCCAGCCTGAAAATGTCTCAAAGCAGGTCAAAGAACCTGCAACACAAAAAGAAACCAGGACCTGGTCACAGTGTATGAGTCCTGTTCTAAGCCTCATGTGAAGCCAGCATGTCCACCTTCTATTCTTCATATCAGCCAATACATTACTTTTGCTTAGCTACTGTGGGGTGAGTTTTCTATTATTTGCAGTTAAAAGAGTCCTAAGGCATTCAATCCTTTTAATCTGTAGTGTAATATGCTGTTATAAACAGAAGGAAGTAACTTAAAAAAATAATAAATAGAAACACAATTGTACAACTTAACAAATTATAAAACAAAGCTATTTAATCACTCTCCAGAAATAGAAGCTTGCTAATACCCCAGAAAATCCCCACATACTCTTTCCCATCACAACTATCTCACCACAAAGGTAACCATTTTTCTGACTTTAATATAGTCACTTCCTTTTCTTTGTTTAACCACCCAAGTGTGAATCTCTAAATACTGTAGTTTAGTTTTGCCTGTACTTGAATTTTATATACATGGATGCCTATAGTATGTATTCTTTGGTGACCAGATTTTTCTGCTTAACGTTGTGTTTGAGATTCAATTATATTCTTGTGTGAAACTGCGGTTCAGCCATTTTCATTGCGGTATAGAATGCTATCACATGCATAGAATATTTGTTTATTCATTCTGCTATATATGAGCATTTGGGTTCATGAACACCCAAACTCCAGTTTGGGGCTGCTACAAATTATGCTATCAACATTTTTGCTCTTGTCTCCCAGTGCACATGGGCACACATTTCTTTAGAAAAGAATTGCTGGGCCATAGTCTGGAAGTATTCAACTTAGAGGTGTTTGCACCAATTTACACTCCCAGCAGCAATCCCTCAGAGTTCCCATTGCTCTGCATTCTAGCTTACAATTGACGTTGTCAGTCTTTCAAATTTTAACCACTCTAGTGAGTTTGTAACTTGCATTTCCCCAACTGCTTATGAGGTTGAGTACCTTTTCACGTATTTCCTGGCCTTTGTACTTCCTCTTTTGTGAGTTGTTCAAGTCTCTTACCCAATTTTCTCCTGGGTTGTTTATCTTTTGCTTTTTGTTTTATAATCCTTTATATTCTGAATGTAAGCCCCTTGTCAATTATATACACTGCAAAAATCTCCTCTTGTTCCATAGCTTCCTTTTCATTCTCTAAATGGTATTTTTTAATGAACATAAATTCTTAATTTAATTTCTATTAAATGCTTCTTTTAAGCCTGTTCCCCCCCTGCTCCACAGTGTCATCCATTGTAAGTCAGGTGTGTATATTTGAGTAAGTTTGTTTCTGAACTTACTATTCCATTCCACTGGTTTGTTTACCTTGATGTGGATACCAAACTGTTTCAATTACTCTAGCTAAATAAGAAGTCTTGATAGGTTGTTGAGCAAGTCCTCTCCCCTGAATTTCTTTCTTTTGTTTTGTTTTCTTTTCCTCAAGAGAATCTTGGCTCTTTGTATTTCTTTATCAATTTTGGAATCAAATTTGGAATTTTGGCTTGTCAAGTTTCCTAAGATCTAGTTCAGATTTTTAGTTTTTCACATGGAGGTCTTGCATTACCTTTTATTACATTAATTCCTAGATATTTTATGTTTTTGATGCTACTACTAATGGTAATTTACATTTTATATTAGTCTTTGAATATGAAAGAGTAAATCTCAAGAGTCCCTGTCCCTGGGAACTTTCAGTCTCTTGGGTTTGGAGACAGACCCATAAATGGCTTTAATATAAAGCTAAATAAATTGGTTATGATAAGGTAGGCAAAGTTTACCATGGAAATACAAATGGGATGGATTAGCGCATTCTGTGGGGTCACAGGGTGGAAGGAAGGAAAAGGCATTCTAATTGTTGAAAAATAGATAAGGAGTCACCTGGTAAGTAAAGACTTGAGGCAAAGAGGGGAAGAGCACACATTTTACATACACATTTCAGGATGTTAACATGGGACACATCCTGCCTCAGGGATTTGCCAAAACAATACAATGGGATGTCAGCACGGGTGTGAAGTAAATTCTCCCTGGGCATAGTTTACAAAAGGAATGTGAGCAAACTAGTTCCAAGGCTCCTGGACCCATTTATCCAGATAATGGTGTAAAAGCGTGAGCAGAGAGGGGATTTGAGAGAAGTTTCTCTGGAGAGAGCTGTTGCTGTCAGTACCAAGCAAAGGAAGCATCATGGGGGACACTACCTCCTTCTGCTCAGGTCTGATGGTAGAGAGATCTTCTGTGAGACCATTCACAGAAGTTGAAATATGTTCTCTGCAAAAGACTGAGAGAGTAAAAGACAGTGTGGCTGTCTTGGGACGGACGAGCATTATTAGAGTTTATCAAAGGAAGCAAAAGGTGTGTGGGTGTTTCCCAAGGAGCAGATGTGCACCACATGGCCCCAGTTGTCTGGAGTCCTGTACAATAGGACTAAATAGAAGGACAGAGGAGACTGATAGTAAGAAGTTGGAGATAAGAATCCAATTCCTAGGGTCACATGTGATCACCTAGAATAGGGATGCATCCACCCAGGTCATTGAAGAATTAAGAATCTTCTAGGGGTACTTGGGTGGCTCAGTCAGTGAAGCTTCTGAATCAATTTCAGCTCAGTCATGATCTGGCAGTTCATGGGATCGAGCCCCCACATAGGGCTGTGTGCTGAGGGCGCATAGACTGCTTGAGACTCTCTCTCTCTCAAATAAACAAACATTTAAAAAAAATGAATTTTGGGGCACCTAGATGGCTCAGTCGGTTAAGCATCCGACTTCAGCCCATGACTTCGAGCCCTGTGTTGGGCTCTGGGCTGACAACTCAGAACCTGGAGCCTACTTTAGATTCTGTGTCTCCCTCTCTCTCTGTTCCTCCCCCACTTGCACTGTGTCTGCTCACTCTCTCTCTAAAATAAAGATTAAAAAAATTTTTTTTACATAAAAAAAAATTTAAAAAAAGAAGAATCTTCAAACAACCCATGGAGAGCCACCAGCTTGCGTTAGTTGGTCAGTTATGAAAAGCCAGCTAGCTTCTCCTAGTTGATAGACCAGTAGCAGTCCGGTGCTGACTGTTCAGATTCTACAAAATAACCAGCAACCAATGAGGAAGCAGCCTAAGTACTCTTGCAACCAGGTCCCCCTTCTAAGTCACTGTGTGGACTAGCATCCTGGGGCTATTAGCAAATCACTTTTTGTTGTATTATCCCTGTATCTTTTCAATCAACTGCTATTAAAAAAAAAAAAAAGTGCACTAGGTACTAAAAGAGAAAGCTTCAAGTGTAGCCATCTGCTAGACCCAGAGAAGTTGAAGACCCCCAACAAGTATGAACTTCCCCATCCCTGACCTGTCCCACTTAGAGCGGTTTCCACCCAGGTAGGGTCTGATGCAGTTGCTGGTACACTGGAAGGAAGGCAGTGGGGACAGAGCAGAAGTCCACCACTTCACATATGGAGAGATCTTTCACTGAAGGGAGATTGAAGCATTTAATCAATCTTCTGACTGGACACATTCTAATTACCGAATCAAGACTGTGATTTGTAACTTAAAGTGAGTAGGACTGCCCATCCATTAAGAAGTCTTGGGATCTGCCCAAGTTTGCCTTGGAGGGCAGGGCAAATAAATAAAATAAAATAAATTTTCTGGATAAAAATGTTGACGGCTAGTGGGTAACAAAATCAGATACCCCCAGAGTGTAAAGTACATGCAAGAAATGAAAAGCAGTATAATTATGATTTGATCTCAGATTTCCAGAGGGAATGTAGGGAGAGATGAAGTAAATTGGGACTTTCCATGGCATGCTAAGGAGTCTGGACTTTAACAGGAAATGAAGCAATACTGAGTAGTTAGCACAGGACAGTAATAGTTACTGGGCATTTACTATGTTCTAGGCTCTATGCTAGGTAGTTTAAATGAATTATCACATTGTGCTCTGCTTCCTGTCGGTCTAGCCATATACCAGAAGAGGTAATGAGTTTGTTCATAGAGACACGTCTCTGAGTCCAGAACCCAAACTTCAGTTAAATCTAAGCCTTGTTCTTTTATTTTTTTTTTTTAATATTCAATTTTAAGAGACAGAGAGAGCAAGCACGCGCATGAATGGGGGAGGGGCAGAGAGAGAGGGAGACACAGAATCTGAAGCAGGCTTCAGGCTCCGAGCTGTTAGCACAGAGCCTGACTCAGAGCTCAAACTCAAGAACGGTGAGATCATGACCTGAGCTGAAGTTGGATGTTTAACCGACTGAGCCACTCAGGCACCCCCTCTAAGCTTTACTCTTGTTTTTTTTTCCCCCCCCTAAGCTTTACCCCTGACTACCTGTGTGACACTGGGCAAATCACTTGACCTCTCTATACCTCTGTTCCTTCATTTTTTAGGATGGAGATAATTGTCCTATCCACCTCATAGAGTTTTTGTGCTCCCATTTTTTGTGACTTCAACAACATAGATAATCCATGTGGGATTTTTTTCCTTTTTCTTTTTTTTAAATTGTGGTGAAATTCACGTAACATCAAATTAGCCACATGTTGTTGTCGTTTTTTTAAATTTATTTATTATTTTGAGAGAGACAGAGACAGCATAAGTAGGGGAGGGGCAGAGAAAGGGAGACAGAGAGAATTCCAAGCAGGCCCGACATGGGGCTCGAACCCACAAAATGTGAGATCATGACCTGAGCCAAAACCAAGAGTCAGACACTAAACCAACTGAGCCACCCAGGAGCCCCCCAAAGTAGGCATTTTAAAGTGAACGATTGAGTGGCATTTAGTATATTCACAATATTGGGCAAACACCACCTCTACCTAGTTCTAAACCATTTTCTTTGCCCCCAAAGGGAACCCTCTGTCTGTCAAGCAGTTGTTTCTCCTAATCCCCTTCCTAATCTCCTCATTTAACATTCTCGTGTAAATGATCTTTTTCTCCCACCCATTTGTTATCATAGTTAATTCTCAAACTGTCATTAACATCAACTTCCAGAATTTCAATTTTGAGCATCTTTCTCTGTGATCACTCCTACAAATATTGATTCTTTTTAAAAATATATTCGTGTGTTCTTCTTAGCATCAAGCTTCCAATCCACTGACCCTACCAACTCTTCACATACCTTTCTTATGTCCTACCTCTTTCTTTACCCAGCATAGATTCTACAGTCTACCATTTAAATGTCTCATTTATAAATGTTAACTTTCCTTCCCACCATCTGCTCAGCACCTGCACTTGAGCAGCTGAGATTGCTGGACAAACCACACAAGCGACCATGAATCTCAAAGCTTAGCCTTCAGTGCTGCTACACAGAACCATTGCATTGTTCTAGTGAGGTTGTTCTCGACTCCCCAGAGTGGCTCACTCTGCTTTCTTCTCAAACTTCCAATACCACCTACTCTCTCTCCTCCATTCACTTTCAGCTGAGTAGCTGAGAAGATGGATGCAACCGATCAAGTTCCTCAACTTTCTTCCATGATCTACCAGCTTCGTGGTGATATTCTTGGTCTTCACTCCCCTCAGGTGGGAGAAGTTTCCCTGCTTCTGTCAAAGGTCATGTCCTCCACTAGAGATCTGGATCACAGCCTCTCTTGCTGTTCAAGGACTTAGAACCTATAATAATTCCCCTTCCCCCTCCCCCCCATACCATCAACTTCTCTTCCTTCTCTCATGGATAACTACTACTAGCATACAAACATGCTTAGGATGGCAGTCTTTAAAAAATCCCTCCCTTCATGCCTTGCAACCATCACCCCCCATATCACTGCGAAGATTTTCTGAGAAGTTGTCTATAGCGCTATCTCAATTTCCTCACTCTCCATTTGCCCCTCAACCCACTCCACTTACAAGTCCACCCCAAATACCCCTTGAAACCATTCCCAGTGAGATCATCAAAGACTTCCTCATTGTCAGGTCCAACAGTCCCTTGCCAGTCCTCATCTTATTCTACTACTACTACCAGTAGCATTTCAAAGAATCTGTCATTTCCTTCTTTCCAAAAACATTTCCATTTCTTGATTTCTGCACTGGATTCCTAGGGCCGCTGTGAGAAAGTTCCACAATTGGGAAACTAAAAACGACAGAAATTTTTTTTCTTTCAGTTCTGGAGGCTAGGAGTTCAAAATCAAGGTATCAGCAGGGCCGTGTTCCCTCTGAAGGCTCTAAGGAAGAACCATGCCTTGCCTCTTCCAGCTTCTGGCAGCTCCCAGAAATCCTTGGCACTCCTTGTCTTACAGATGATGCATCACTCCAATCTCTGCCTCCATCATCACATGGCCTTCTTATAAGATTATCAGTTATTCAATTCTGGGCTCATCAGTATCCAGTATGACCTTATCTGAACTTAGCCAACTGCATGTGCAGAAACCATATTTCCAAATATGGTCACATTCTGAGATTCCAGATGGACATGAATTCTGGGCGGACAGGATTCAACTCAGTATAACTCCTGTGACTGCACACTGCTGGTTTCTTCCTTCCTCCTGGCAGCTCCCCCTCACTCTCCTTCTGGGGCTACTTTGCTTCCCCTAATTCAACTCTAAATGTTGCAGTGACCCATGGCTTGGCCCAGGGCCCCTTGCCTTCTTCTTCTGTTTTTAAATGTTTCTCTCTCTCTCTCTCTCTCTATATATATATATATATCACGAGATCATGACGTGAATCTGGGTACTCCCTGCCCCTTGCCTTCTTTAAATACACTCTCTCGGGGCACCTGGGAGGCTCAGTGGGTTAAGTGTCCGACTTCTGCTCAGATCATGATCTCCCGGTCTGTGGGTTCGAGCCCCCCCACAGGCTCTGTGCTGACAACTCAGAACCTGGAGCCTGCTTTGGATTCTGTGTCTCCCTCTCTCTCTGTCCCTTCCCTGCTTGTGCTCTCTCTCTCTCTCAAAAAAAAAAAACGTTAAAAAAATTAAATATACTCTCTCCTGAGGGTATATCATCTAATCCCATGGTTTTAAAATTCCACTGATGACTCCCAAATTTATGTTCTAGCCCTCACCTGTACCCATATTGATAATCATAGTTAAAACTTATTGGATGCTTCCTATGTGCCAGACTCTATTGTAAATTCTTTCTGTGTATTAATTTAATCCTTACAACAAATTTATGGGGTACTATTTTTATCCCCAACGTATGGATGAAGAAACTGAAGCACAAGGAGGTTAAGTAAATTGTTCAAGCCTACATAGAGAGAAGGAGCCAGGATTTGAAACTGTGTAAGATGGGTCCAGAGCCTCCTCTCTTGACCACTACATGCTCTGGCTTTCCACTGGGCTCCAGGCTCATACTCTCAAGGTCAAACTTGACATCTGCACTTACAAGAATTAAATAGAATGCTTGACTCCCACTCCCCACCCCATCTCCATTCCCACCTTAATCTTTTTGTCCTTGCTTCTACATCTTAGTATTTGGTACCATCAACACCCAGTTGCTCAAATTAAAAAAAAAAAAAAATCTAATAATCAAATTTGATTTTGTTCTTTCCACATCCACCCCAGCCTCCATTCCCACCCCCAACAAATCCAAGGAAGCCTATTAGCTTTACCTCTAGAACATATCCCTGTTTGCTCCGTTTTCACTACCACCCTAGTTCATGCTAAGCTATCATCATCTCTAGAGTTAGTGCAATTACTTTCTTCCTGGTCTTTCTGCTTTCACTTTTGCAGTCGATGTATATAACCAACCCAACAGCCAAATGAGTCTTTTGAAACATCAATCAGGCCATGACATGCCCAAGTTTCAAAGCTTCTAAAATACCCCCTTACATTTACAGTAAAATCCCTACTCCTGTTCTTAGCCTACAGGTTCCTGCTTGATCTGGCATTGCCCGCCTCTCTACCCTTACTCCTACCACTCTCTTTCTCGCTCAGGTAGCTCCAGTCATGATCTCACCCCTGCTTTTCCAGGAATGCTTTGTGCCTGCACTAGGTCCATGTACCTGTTCACCTTCATGCCAGAAATGCTGTTGGAAATGCTCTATTCTCACATCTTCTTCACATCAGACCAAACACTGCCTCCTCAAAAGTCCTTTCCTAAATCCTTACCTAATGTTCTGCCCCAATCATTTTCTTACACATCATCCTATATTTGTGTTTTAATAGCATTCACCACTATTTGGAGATACTTTAATTATGTAGTTGGTTATTGAAACAGAGACTTTCTCTGTCTTATTTATATTTATGTTTCCAATGCCCAAAATGATGTGCAATACACAGTGACTGTTTAATATTTTTCAAAGGAGGAATGAATGAAACTAAGTGAATAGACAAGCAAGGCCAACCACGGGAGGTTGTTTGGAGGTCAGTTTTACGGCCAGTTTTCAAAAGTCAGTTTGAAAGGAGAAAAGATGATTAGAGAAGAGAAAGAATATTTTTAGCAAGAAAACAAAATATTCAAAAAAGTGATATAGTCTTGAATAAGTGACAAACAGAGGCAATAACTATACCACTTCAGGTGACATGGAAAGTCGGTCAATACAGAAGTAAAATTAGCTTCTTAAAGCAAGGAGTTATCATCATTTGGTTAAACATATTGAATGTCATCCTAAGGGGTTTAAATTTATTTACGCCTTCAACAAATATTTATTCAGTTTCTACTATGTGCCAGGTACTATTCTAGGTACTTTTTAATATAAAAATAAACCAAAGAGATATGATCTCTGCCCTCATGGTGTTTATAATCTAGTGGAAGGCTGACATCAAATATTAATATTCCATAAACATTTGGAATTGCCAAACAAACTGCCAAAGTGTGTGTGCTGGGTTAGTATTTTGGTAACATTAATCAATGTGATTTTGTCCCTAGTACTGTTTCCCTTTGGACCTTACCCATCCATTCATCTCACTATTCTGTATGTAATGACTCAGAAAAGGTATGATACAGTGAAATCCAATACATAAGTAACAGGAATCTTGCTCTAGCTTTGGAGATCAAGAGTCACAGGCTCCACTGACTGAGCCATCCAGGGACCCCTGTATTCATTTTGACCTAAATGTGAGAATTGATGACAGTAAACTACAAAGCATTGTTATGAAAATAAAAAAATATAAAAATAATATTTTTAATAAATAGTCTTTGTTTAGAAGAAAAACAAGACTAATTGAGAGGACTTAATTTAGATTAGGGGTTCAAGAAAGGCCTCTCTGAGAAAGTGTCTTGTGAGCAGAGACTTCAGAAAATGAGATTACCAAGGGAAGAACAAGGAGAGGAGAGTTCCCGGTGGGGCCCTGGAAAGGGCTGGATGTGCTAGAACAGAACAGATGGAGCTGGATTGAGAGGAGGCTCAGGTCAGATCAGATAGACCCTCGGAGGCCATGTTACACCATCTGTTACACAAGTATAAATATTATACAAATCCCAAGTGTTGTGAAAAAACCACCAAGGATTTTAAGCAGAGGGCAGAGGTGTTAGGTATGGCTGATTATACAGCCTGGGCACTATATAACTCCATGAAACACTGCAGGCATAGTCCCTGGTGTGGCACATTGCCTCCCTGCGGGTGACATAATCAAATTAAGATTTTAAAAATATCAGTCTGTGTGCTGTGTGGAGAATTCTAGGGCCAGAGTGGAAGCAGGGAGATCACTTAAATGGCTATTGCAGTCTTCAATCAAGTAGCCTAGCATAGTACTTGTGATAGAGAAGAGTGAACAGACCATATTTGTGGTTTCCACAGTTAGCATTAGAGGTCCAGGTAGATTCCTGAATTTGGGAGTAGTCTACTTAATGGTGCTTGAGAAACATTAATCTTTTAGCCAGTGGTGTGCTGGAGCAGACGTGTAGCAGCTCTGCACTGGCTCATGAAAGCTGAGTGTGTACATCTCTCTCTAATTCTTTATTCAGTGACATCAAATTGATAGCTTGAAATCTGCCTTGGTGGGAGTATTTACACCAAGGAAATTGGCAAGTGCTACAAACAGAGCTTCTGTACCCAAAGAGCTGGTTGTGATACATTTACAAGTACACCACTGCTTCCAGCTTTTTAAAAATATTTCAACACTAAAGAATCACTACATAAGATATGGTAAGTGATGGAACATTCATAAGGCTGCTGCAGTTAAAATAAATGGGATGGTTATAAGAGACATTGGGAGGAAAAAAAAATCTGTAAGACTTGATGGTTTATTAAAGGCAGTGATGGGAAGAGAGGAGCAGATTATATTTTCTCCCCTGGAAAAAGAAGTCATTTCCAGACGCATCTCTTTGGAGAAGACTGCAAAGAGAACATTTCACAATTGAGTTTCCCATCATGTGTATTTTAAAATGGCCCTACTTCAGCTGTCAAGAATTTCGAGTGCCTCTTAAAATTCCACCTTATTGTAGCTCAGAATTCTGAATTCTGTCGCCATTTATTGGTGTAGTTAAATGAATGGAATAATAATTGAATCCCAAACTCTCAGTCACTGAGCATAACTGTCTTACTACAACAAAAGATCTGCAGAGATCTAGAGAAGAACATTCTTTAAAACTCAAAAATGTCTTTCGATCTGTGAATGGTGCAGAATCAAGGCAGCCTGTGTGGAGACTAGTCAGGCCTTAAGTAAATATGTGGAAAGTTCATATGAGGGTTTCTAAAGGGCATCAGGAAAGGAAGTGAAATAAGATACTAAGAGATTACTAAATAAACATTTTTTTTTCATGAAAATAAGTGTTCTGTAGAATTTATAACTTACATCCTAAGAATAATACTAAACACCCTTTACTATCAGCATGTACATCTAATAGTTCAGAAACACTAAATGTGTTAAACCTTAATCAATATAGGTGAAATATAAAATAATGATTTCATTTTTTCACTCTTTCAGTAAACCTCTGTTGAAGGCATACTAAGAGACAAATATTTCCCTAGATCTTGGAGATATAAAAATGAATAGGACTACCTTGGGTTTGTGCATAATAACTGAGGAAGATGGAGTCATGAACAGATTAGAGTACAATGTGGACAATGCAGAGGTTCAGTATTTAGAAGACATTATGGAAGCCCAAGAAGGGACACATAACTCAGAGTTGAGTGAGCAGAGGCAGCTTCCTGGGGGAAGTGACACTAAGCTGAATCTTAAAGAGTAGGGGGAAGCCGGATGATGTATGTGTATGGAATGGGGGAATTTCAGGCAGAGGGGAGAGCATGATAAAAAACACAGAAGTGAGAAACAGCAAAGCGTTCTTTAGATCCTTACTTGAAAGGCAGAAGGGAAATAAGGAGAGGAGGCTGGAGACCTACAGTTCTCAGTGGCACACCAAAGAGAAGGCAACTGGAACGGTCCACCCTGGGTGTAGACAAAGACAGGGGGCATTGTCTGTGGAGTATTTGAAAACAATAATAAGAATGATTACATTGCCAACAATTCTAAACAATGATAAAATGATCCCTTCTGTCAAGTGGCCATGCTCCTGAGTAGACCACTATATGTTTTTCCTCAAGATGTGGAGCAAGGAAGTGACATGATCAAGTTCCTGAGCTGTGCAGACAGAGAGATGCCAGCTGCAGTTATATCTAAATGAGAGATCCTTTCTTTGTATCCCCTTAGAATTTGAGGTAAGTTTTTATTGACTTATGGGAGATCATGAAGACAGATACAGCAACTGGGCATTGATTTTGGACTGGAACTGTACATTCAGGAGTCAACACAGAAGTGGTAGTTAATTCTCTGGGAGTGGA
The DNA here is from genome assembly GCF_023721935.1 of Panthera uncia. Classification (NCBI taxonomy): domain Eukaryota; kingdom Metazoa; phylum Chordata; class Mammalia; order Carnivora; family Felidae; genus Panthera; species Panthera uncia. The sequence continues at coordinate 103,021,088 of NW_026057577.1, read as the reverse complement.
AGAGAACCTGGGAAGAGACAAGTAGGCCATAGATGGAATACTGGGTAGCTGACTACTTCATGGACAGAAGACAGAACAAAAGTCTAAGAAATAGAGAGTGAAGGGATGCTCAGAAGCCTAAGAAATCTAGATAGCACAAAACTGTGGCAAGACTTCCCAAGGCCAAGGGGGAGAGAGAGAATTGGAGATAATGGAAAAGAGATAAATATCAGTAGGTGTCCATGAGGAAGAAATCGGAAGAAATCATGGTACCTGCTGGGAGGTAGCTAGGGGGTTGACGATGTAATGGCTGAAACCCTAGCAAGAATTGAGAGTGACAGACTCATCTGGTAGTTTAAGTGCATTTATGGGCCCATAACCCAGTCCCATATTAAGCTCTGAAGGTGACAAGACCCCAGAGTTTACCCACAACCCAGTGTGGTTCAGGGAAACCCTGTGTGGTTCAGGGAATAAAATAGACCCAGTGAGGGTCCTTCTTGCCTCAAAAAAAGCATGGCCCTAGCAAAGAGACTCATCAAACCAGAAAAGACAGGAACATGGGTGGACAAAAGACCAAAGACCTTATGGGAAGATGCACATCTCAAAAGATGCTATCATTCTAAGAGCTGAGGCCCAGATGGCTTCTCCATGTGACTCACATTAACTAAGCCTATGTTTATCCTCTACCTCCACTTAAATGTTACCTCAGAAAACTTGCATTGTCTGAGGCTCATCTTCTCCCCCTGATAGAATAATTACCCATCCCCAAATAAAAGTTAAGTTCAAAGATAGAAAAATAGTTATATTTCTTGCATATTTCAGTTTGTGAATTGCAGTCTATATGTTTATTACAGAAAACCATAACCTATAAATCCTAGACTCAATTGGGTCTTTTCTCTATATGCACACTGCATTTTAAAAAGTATGGTGTAGTGGCACCTGGGTGGCTCAGTCAGTTAAGTGTCCAACTTGTGATTTTGGCTCAGGTCATGATCTCACAGTTCATGAGATCAACCCCACATAGGGCTCTGCACTGACAGCACGGAGTCTGCTTGGGATTCTCTCTCTCTCTCTCTCTCTCTCTCTCTCTCTCTCTCTCAAAATAAATAAATATATTTTTTAAAAAGTACAGTCTAAATAGGTAAGAATTATTTAAAAATGAAATGAAATTCTGAGCTTTAACTTGCATTGCTCAACAATCTTTACAGAAAATAAATTTCATTTATTTTTTAGTAAGTATTTTATTGTTGTTATTCTTCTAGAAATTTTTTTTTAAAATTAAGCTTCTAGGGCCAATGCAGGGCTTGAACTCACAATGAACCCAAGATAAACAGTCACATGCTGCACCAACTGAACCAGCCAGGAGCCCCCACAGGGTCTCATTTTTAACCCCCAGGAACACTTTTCCTGTGTTCTTTTTCTCTCTTCCACATTTCTCTGCAACCAAGATTACACTGGATTCTCTCATTCATAACTATACCTCCCCAAAACTTTTCCTCCTACAGGTCACACTGATAATTTTGCTTTCTAAATTCCTAATTTTTCTGTTCTAGATCTTCAATCAGCTTGACTTCCCTTTCCTTCTTCCTCTCCCCCTCCTATTCTTTATTTCGTCCTGCTTTCCAAGATAGGGAGGGATTGTGAATCTACCCAGGCAAAGAGAAGAGGCTAGCGGGGGAAGAAAACTAGAAACACTGGTTAATTTTTAAGCCACAGCTCTTAAGAGAAGATGGATAAACAAAAGGATAAAAATGTGAATTACCTGAAATTCTATTGTAAATATGTTGATATATTTTCAGACTTTTTCCTATGCATTTATAATACACAGAAGTTTAAGCTGCAAAAAAAACACACATCATAATAACTCATATAGCCCCTTTTAAGTAACAACTATATTGTGAAAGTCCTTTTCTTTCAAGCTTTATACATACACCCTCACTGTTAAAAGCTATATGGCATTCCACTGTTTGAATATACCATAAATGATGCACTCTGTGTCCCACTGTTAAGACACTTAGGTTATTTCTGATTATGCTATTATGAACACTATAGTTGTCCTTCGTTCACTTGTGCAATTATTTTCATAGGATTAATTAGTAGGTGTGATAATTCTGGTCAAAGAGTACACATATTTATCATTAGCTTTCTAGGCTGCCGGAACAAAGTGTCTGCTGGAACAAGCCAGGAGGCTTAAACAATAGAATTTTATTGTCACAGTTCTGGAGCCTAGAAAGTAAAGATCAAACTGTTAGAAGGTTGATTTCTTCTGTGGGCAGTGAGAATCTGTTCCATGCCACTCTCCTGGCTCTTGGTGGTTTGCTGGCCATCATTGGCCATCCTTGTGTTCTGCTACATTACCCTGATCTCTGTCTTTATCTTCACATGGCATTCTCCCTGTTTGCCTATAGTGTCCAAAATTTCCCTTTTTATAAGGACACCAGTCATATTGTATTAGGGGGTCACCCTACTCCAGTATGACTTTTACAATAACCTGATTTCTAAATAAAATGATATTCTTGGGGCACCTGGGTGGCTCAGTTGGTTAAGCATCTGACCTCGGCTCAGGTCATGATCTTGTGGTTCAGGAGTTCGAGCCCCATGTCAGGCTCTGTGGGGACAGCTCAGAGCCTGGAGCCTGCTTCGGATTCTGTGTCTCCCTCTCTTTCTGCCCCTCCCCCACTAGTGCGCCCCCCCCCCTTTCAAAAATAAACATTAAAAAAATTTTTTAATGACATTCTTAAGTATTAAATGTTAGGACTCCAACAAATGATTTTCAGGGAGACACAATTCAACCCATAACATTATCTTTAAGACTTTTAATATATGTTGCCAAAGTTTTAGAGTGCATCTTTGAGAGATGTAAATGAGGTAGCATTGACAGGATTTGGTATGATTGATTATAACTAGGGAAGGGATCATAAGAAAGGAGTAGCACTGGGTGATTTCTAAATATGGCCCATGGGTAATTGAATATAATATAGTACAAATATACTGGGAAAGGGAGTTTGGTAGTTAAGTTTCAGACATACGGAATCTGAGGCATTATAAAAAAGGCAAGTGGAAATGTCTAATCAGTACCTATATATGTGGGTCTGGCGTTTAGGAAAGACACAATTTGTGAATCATCACTACTTAAGTGGAAGTTGAGAGTCATGGGGATGGACGAAATCACCCACTAAGGTCACCCAGTGACATGAGCTAAAAGAGGATCAAGGACAGAATCTTAGGGACCCAAATACTTAAAGGGTATTTGGAGGGTGAGAAACTTACAAATGTGACTGGAAAGGTTTCAAGGTTTCAAGGATGAGGACATAAACTAATACTTGGAAGGATGAGTAAGACTTCAAGGCAGACAAGGAAGAATTCCAAGCTGAGGGGATGGTTTAAACAAAGAGCCAAAGAATGGGAATATACATAGCATAGCCTGGAAATATCCAATAACTTGACATGGCCGAGACAAAACAAGAGAGAAAGGAGTGGTAGAAATGAGAGAAGGAAGGTACATTAGGGCCAGATGTGAGAGGTGTCTTATGCCTGTCACTGGTCTGTTAGTGCTCAAATCCATTCCCTGACCTTCCCTGCTTACCTCTATATCACAGGATGCTGACCTTGGTAGCCCACATTTCTCAGGATGTCTTGCCCACTGGCTTCTGGTTAGGTTTGGCCAATAGAGGCACAGACGGTAGACTAGAGGGCAGCATCTCAGGAAGTGACTGCATCTACTCCATAGTCCAGTTCTTGCTGGTCACACTCTACCATGGCTCCAGCTCTGGCTGCACAGTACATCCAGTGGTGCTGGAGGCTCCTCCTCTAACTTCCGGGTCCTGCCACATACCCTGGTTCCTGGGCTCCAATCATACTATAGCTCTTCCTTTTGTCTTCTTTCCTAGAGATGGCAGCAGTTCCCTGCAGTTGTCGATTTCCGAGATGCCTCACCTTATTTTCAGCTCTGCCAAAGCTCTAAAACTAGTTCTCCACATTAAATTCCTTCTGTTATTTCCAGATTTTTTATTGTTGTTGCTGCTCTTACGTTATAATTAACTTGTTCATATGATTCCTGGTGCGTCTGTCCAATAGTCTCTTTCTAACACCTTGGAGTAAAATTGCTAGATTGCTATCTTCAGACTTGTTTTACACAAGAGAAAAACAAGCCCATGTAAAAATGGATTCCTAGCTAATGCCACAATCAAAATTTAATTTCCATGGATCAAATATAAATAGTAAAAATTTTGAAGCTTCAAAATAAAATACAGAATATCTGATCTGTGCTAGGGAAAAATTTCTTATAGAAGATACAAAAAGAGCAATCCATAAAGCAAAAGGTAAAACATTAAACATACTCAGAATTAAGAACTTCTGTTCAACAAGACATGATAAAGAGAATGAAAATGAAAAGCATAACTGGAAGAAAATAGTCACAACACATATAATGCACAAAATATTAGTATCCAGAATCTATAACTCCTACTAACCACTAAGAAAAAGACAAACAACCATACAGAAAATAAGCAAAAAGATTCTTGACAGAAACAGAAATCCAAATGCCCAGAAATGGAAAAAAAAAAAAAAAAAAAGCTTAATCTCATCAGTAGTCAGGGAAGTGAAAATTAAAACCATAATGAGAAGCCATTTCAACTCACTAGACTAGCACAAATGTAAAAATGTAAAAATGACACAGTACTAAGGTTTTGACAAGAATGTAAAGCCAGGTAGGGGCTCTGTCGGTTGAGCGTCCAACTCTTGAATTCAGCTCAGGTCCTGATCTCACGGTTCCTGAGTTCAAAGCAAGTGTCAGGCTCTGCAGTGACAGTGTGGAGGCTGCTTGGGATTCTCTCCCTCTCCTCTCTCTCTGTTCCTCCCCAATTTGCACATACGCGAGTGCTCTCTCTAAATAAATTAATTAATTTAAAAAAAAGTATCGAGCAGGGCAAACTCATATATTCCTCATGGAGATATAATTTGGCATAACTTTGGAAAGCAATTTACCATCCCCTGGTAGGGTCATATAAGCACGGATCATATACCAAACAATTCTATTCCTAAAGATAAAATTAAAGTATCTGTGCACACATGAAGCAAAAGACACTATAAGAAACTCCAATGTAAAATAGCTTATAAGAGTCCCAATAGGCAAAAACTTTGGCCAGATTCAAATTTCTATTGGCAATAAAATGGATGATAAAATTGTGATGTATCTATGTCACGGATTTTTAATACAGCAGTGAAAATTAATACAAGCACACACATAAAATGGCCGAATCCCATTAACAGTGTGAAAGTAATCACAGAATGCCATATGTGATTTAATTGATGTAGCTTAATAGACAAACCCGAATAACATTTTTTTAATTAAAAACATTTTTTAAATAATTTATCTATTTTTGAGAGACAGAGTATGAGTGGGGGGAGGGGCAGAGAGAGAGAGGGAAACACAGACTCCGAAACAGGCTCCAGGCTCTGAGCTGTCAGCAGAGACCCACATGGGGCTCAAACTCAAGAACTGTGAGAGCATGACCTGAGCCTGTCAGATGCTTAACCAACTGAGCCACCCAGGCACCCCATTTTGTAATTTTTTTAAGGTTTATTTTTGAGAGCCAGAGAAAGACAGGGCAGGAGTGGGGGCAGGGCAGAGAGAGGGCAGAGACACCAAATCCAAAGCAGGCTCCAGGCTCTGAGCTGTCATCACAGAGCCCACCCAACACGGGGCTCAAACTCACAAACTGGGAGATCATGACCTGAGCAGAAATCGATGGTTAATCGACTGAACTACCCAGGCGCAACCTCATGTTAGAGGTATATACTTATGTGTTAACCTTTAAAACAAAGGTCATGCTTAACACCAAATTCAGGACGATGGCTGTTTCTAGGTGGAAATGGGGAATGTGATTATGAACTGTAAGTTTAAGGAAAGGATTATGTTTCTCTGGAGTTCATAATCAAGTACCTGACCTAGTCTGTGAGTTCACAAAAGCCTACATGAGGAAAGGGCATTTGAGCTGATAGCTGAAGAATAAGAGTTAATTAGAACAGTGCTTCTCACAGAGCCCCACCAGTAGCTGTGAAATATAATGGTATTTCCAGTCATAGATTTTTATTAAAAATATAATTTTATGCAAATAAAAACAAAAAAAAACCTGCCCATTGGAGTTTCTGCTCTTGTGCAGAAAAGACATCAATATTTTTAGAAAATGAGCCTTATTCTGAGACAATCTGGAGGCTCTCATTCTTCTTTAACGTAAACCAGACTTGAGACCAAAATCATCAATACAAAAATTGTGGCCATTCATAAATACCTGGAAATATCCAACTCTTCACTTGGGGCTATCAGAGAGACTTTGAAGAGCTATCAAAGCATTTGGAGCAAGTTGAGCTGAGGGCTGATATTATAAGAGAGACTCAATCTTTCTTTGGAGAAATATTTAGATCCTTTGCCCATTTGTAATTGAGTTGTCTTTAAGTTGTTGAGTTGTAAGAGTTCTTTGTATATCCCACAAAGGATAAGATAGGTATGCTTTGGTTCTGAGGTACAGGATTTTCAAATATTTTATCACATTTTGTGGAATGTCTTTTCACTTTCTTGATAATATCCTTCGATGCATAAAGTTTTTACTTTTTGGGAAATGTGACCTAACAATTTTTCCTTTTGTTGATGATGCTTTTGGTATCATATTTAAGAAACCATTGCCTAATCCAAGGCCATGAAGATTTACTCATGTTAGCCTAATGGAGTTCTGAAAAAAACGGATTTATGTAGCTAAAGTAAATATGTCTTTAAAGCCTATTAAAGAAATATACACTGAATTATCTGAAGAAGTAAAAACACTAAATGTACTTACAAATCATATTAGTCACAAAAACTCACAAGCTTCATTGCAGTCAGAGAGATCCAGTTTTAAAGTGAGATTCCAGAGTTTCAGCAGAAACTTAAAGTCATTTCTAAACTGTACCAATGAAGGAAATGGACTATGAAGCAGTCCACTTCAAGTGATTTACTATGGAAACGGAGAAAAGAATCTGTCCATAGCAGATGAAAAGATCCTCTATGCATGTGAAGATGTGGACACTTATAGAATACAAGCCAAATCCTTTTAGAAAATCAGAAAGAACGGGGCGCCTGGGTGGCTCAGTCGGTTGAGCGTCCAACTTCAGCCCAGGTCATGATCTTGTGGTCCGGGTTCGAGCCCTGCATCAGGCTCTGTGCTGACAGCTTGGAGCCCGGAGCCTGTTTCAGATTCTGTGTCTCCCTCTCTCTCTGACCCTCCCCTGTTCATGCTCTGTCTCAAAAATAAATAAACATTAAAAAAAAAAAAAAAAAAAAAAGAAAATCAGAAAGAACCATTGGGTCTTTGATTATCAATTATCATGAGGGAAAAAGGCTTATATTTGGTGAGATATCTGTTGGCTGAAAAAAACGTTGGTAAGAAAATAAAATCCATACTTCAGAGAAATAAGTGATTTAGGAAGAATTTAAATCTCGACTTTGCAAAAAGTATCTTTATGTCCCTGGTGTCCCAAAATGGGCATTTGGCAGAGGCTCAGGAGCTGCTGAAACTCCCTGGTACAAGGAAAGAGGTCCATTAAGTTGGGATGGCTTGAAGATCCAGGATCTTGTGCCTGTGTGGACCACAGTCCTCAGGCTGACTGCATCCTGACACAGCATTTCCTCCACAACAGCAAGACAAGTTGTTCTGGTGCTCTCCGTGCTGGAGGATCCTCAAGACCTTCTTTTGACAACTCTAAGACATGCACTTGCGGAAATACAGGCCAATAGGAATGACACCATGGATGACCTTGGTCATTTAATTATGCCAGATTCAATCCTCTCACCTGAATGGAAGGCAGCTGACCCTGGGCTCTGTTGTTCTAAGTCATCCTCCTGTCAAAGGTCAGATAGCACAGATGGGTCCCAGGAAATAGTTCCTGACAAGAGAACCTCCTGTCATGTTCTTTTCTCTGGAAAACCAGTTTGGACCTCTCAAGAATCTTTTCCACAGAGGGATGTCCTTGGCCCAGCACATTCTTCATTGGCAACAAGAAACATCTCTAAACAAGTGCTGGATTTTGGTTTTTCTGTTCACACAACATTAAAACAGAAGTGAGGCACCTTCAGAATTGATCTAGCCTTCTAATGAGCCTATTTCTAAAGACCAGAATCATAAGAAAAGTGCATTTTTGCTTTCTCCTAACGTAACTTTTGATATTTTCTCCTAGTTTCACTGCTATTAAGTGATCATTCCATGCCTCAAATGGAAGATGGAATTATAATTCTTAAGACACTGTTTTATTACTGTATATTATTTAAACATGATTCTTAAAAGGAAATTGTTTCCATTTTATTCTATTTGTAGGTATGTTTTTTACAGTATTTTTGTCGTCGTTGACAAGTCCACTAAAATAATTCAGGAACACAGCAAGAATTTTGCCTAATAAAATAATTTTCAGTGTTTTCTCTTTTTAGTTTTATTGCTATTAGTTAAGTGGTATACAAGTGCTCAAATGGAAACATTATAGAATTACAGTTCTCAGGACAATGTTTCATAAATATACATCACATAAATAGGAGTTTTGTTAGTAAATTGCTTCCATTTTATTCAATTTCTACAAAAAGTATATTATTTTTGATATTGCTATTAAACAAGTCTCTTCTACTGATCCAGGAAAACATAATAATTTTGTCTCCTAAACTGTTTTTCAATTTGCTCTTCTTTAGTCTTTCTCCTGTCATTATGTGATTACACAATTGCTCAAATGGAAGCTCAGCAGAACTGTAATTTTTAAGATAGTGTTTATAAATTTATTTAAAAGTGAATGTCATTTTCTCTGTTTCTCGATAGTCTGAAGATAGTATTTCAATTGTTTAACTTAAACTCCCCAGTAACATTGTCGTCAAAGTATCATGTCCATATCAGTTGTCACAGAAGACCTCTGGAGGGAATGGTATCAGACATCAGATGTGCTAATCATTGATTGGAAATACAAATCAATACATGTAAAAAGCAATGCCAGTGATATGCTATTGGAGTCCTGAAGCTGCATTCCCCAGCCCTGTTGAGGAAGCAGAAATTGAGTTAAACCAAGGTCAGAGGTAGAGCACCAAGCAACAGATTCTAGTTTTAAACAGACTGCTGCCAATGATTTTCTCAAACCATGGGCCAAATGCAGAATGCAGAGTTTGCCCTTTTTTGTGTTTTGGGACAAAAAAATTTTAACCTAACATCCATAAGGCTGTTGTGAGAATTAAATGAAATAACACATCTATGGTGCTTGCATGAATAAATAACAGCTGCTATCATGATTACTGCCAATTAGAAATATTATGGTGGAAAGCAGTGAAGAGAAAAAAGTTACAGGTTAGATTCACTATACCAAAAGGAGAATAATAATCTTGACTAGTGTCATAATTGGAGTTCTTAAAATGTAATCAAATCCAGAGGGAGCAAGTTTAAGAAAAAAATTAATGGATTCATATTTAAATTATGAAACATTTCAATATTTGAGAACCATGAACTAATTTGGAACTGTTTAATACTTCTTATAAAGGCTAGTAATAGTGATGGCATAAAATAAATTTGTAGGTGGCAAAATTTAAAGTTAATGTAAATCTGAAGAGCTGCGACATGGATGGATAAAAAGAAAATGAATGACTTGTTTATTGATAAGATGTGATTATCGTTAAACAAAAGAGCGGATAAATGAACACTGAATTAGCTAAAATGTTAAGAAGAGAAAAAGTAATATTGAGAGCTGTCAGGAAGAGAATTAACACCATTAACTGTCAATGTAGAGGACACCTGAGGAGTGGCTGCTTGGCCTTACAGAGAGGCCTCTTCTCTAAGAACCCTCCCCAGGAGACAGGGGCAGGCTCAGGCAGAACCTGATGCACTTTGAGGAGTTGATGGGTCCAGAATCAATGTGACCTAGTTAGGCCAGTATGAGTGGATCTCAGGACTTGGGGATTTGGAGCTGAGTGACAGACTGGGAGTCAGAGTCATATTCATAGCAGTACTCTAGGGGTAAATAAGGTCTGTAGATTTATTGTTAAGGACCTTAAGCTTGCCTTGGCTCCTGTTTCAACAACATTCAACGAATTCCCTAGGTCAGGTACCATGCCCTCCTGATGCCTCCCTTCCTCCCCAGCCCCATCTTTTTGGCTCAACCCAGCCTGATTAAGTTTCCGTTATTTAAAATCAGGAAAACTATTTCAAAACAAATCATCTGAAGTAATATTTATACAGCATCAAAAACAGTACCACTTTCACATTATCAATGAAATTCTAAGTACTAAATGTAAATTCTCTGTGAAGTTTATTTCAATGTGAATAATGAAGCTCTGGAAATTCCAGCAAAGATAAATGTGAACAAGAGAGAGGCAATACTAGTTTTCAATAAAAAGAAAGAACATGATTTTTCCAATGTACTACATGATCTTTTTATTTGTCATTTTGCAAGTGGAAAACTGATGGAAACTATGTCACAGGTCTACACGCTGTTATTTGGGAACTACTGAATGAAACCCTAGAGATTCTGAAATATAGAATTAAAAAAAATCTTTTGATTATTCAGTAAACTCATTTTTATAAACAGGGACTGAGGTCAGGAGAAATTGATCACCTTGAGGACGATAATTTTAGGCAAGGCTGCATTAGAACCCTATCTAATGCTCTTTGGACATAAACACATTGCTAAAGAAATGTTTCCTCACAACTGGAAATATAATGAATAAAATAATGGTAGCCTATTCATTACAGATAGCTTGTTGGTGATCAAAGCTTGCTTTGTCATGCTGTAAATGTTTAAATTGTAACAGTCTAGACATTTCATTAATATTTCTTAAAGAATGGGAGATATTAATTTATCCACTTATGAGTCACCATGGATAAAGAAAACAAATAAATGAAATTGCCATTATAATGTGAAATGCTGCAACATAATAACAATTTGATGTTCTTGTTTAAGATTTCAAATTGAATGTTGATTAGTTAGCAATATATTATACTAAAATTTTCATTTCAGAAATAGTTCATTAGTCTAGAATTTGTGGATAGGGACATTTGTAATTATTTCTCCCACAACTGAAAAGATACAACCTCCAATGCACAACTTTGGAAATATACAAGAAGCACGAGTTTTGCAGTTAACACTGGGCCTGGAAAACTGGCTCTAGGGCCATCTATGGGGGCCTGTTTCAACTATAGGAAAATTTCTCCTCTTGATATTTTCCCTATAAAATGATGGCAAAGTTAAATGAATCTGGATCTTCTGTCACCCTGTAATTTTTATTGACTTTAACATTTTCATTCCATTTACTAAATAAAGTAAAATCGATTTTCTATAATGAATACACATTATTTTCATTATTGGGAGAAATAAACTTTACTATTAGAATAAGTGCAATCAAGTCATGATTTTTTTCCCCTATAGTTGGTAATTTCTAGACCATTTATTTATTTATTTATTTATTTTTAAGTTTATTTACTTATTTTGAGAGAGACAGAGACAGCATGAGCAGGGGAGGGGCAGAGAGAGGGGGAGAGAGAGAGACAGAGAGAATCCCAAGCAGGCTCTGCACTGTCAGCACAGAGCTCGATGCAGGGCTCAAACTCACAAAACCGTGAGGTCATGAGCTGAGTGGATCAGAGAGTCAGACACTTACTTAACTGACTGAGCCACCCAGGTACCCCTTGACCCTCTATTTAAACTAAGCCTACCAATTTCAGGCTTAAAACTAAGTTCCAGGGATCTACCATACAACTTTGTGCCCATAGTTAACAATACCATATGGTACTTTTTTTAAGAGGATAGATCTCAGGTTAAGTGTTCTTAATTCAATAAAATCAATTAAATCTATGTAATATACATATTTTGTTTTCAATGAACACAATGAAAAATTTAAAACTCACTTTTTTCCTAATTATAAAAGTAATGCAGAGACTTCCAGGTCTGGGACGAGGTGGAGTAGCTGCACTTCTCCCCATCCCTCCTGCTAAGTACAACTAAAAACCCTGGATGGAATTATGAAACAAATACATGAAAACTCTGAAAAGATGGAGAAAAGGCAGATTGGCTAGTTACCTTGAAAGACATGGCAGTGAATTCCCTGGGTTTTCTTTTTGCTTCATATTTCTCAGACCGGGTGCTGGAGATGCAGGCAACCTAGAAATGCCAGCAGGCTCAGACACAAAAAAGGCCCCAAAAGCCTGCTCTCTCTAGACAAAGCACCAGGAAAGGAAGAGCCTAGCAAGAAAGAAACATTCAGTTAATAACCACTCATGCAGAAAAAGGTTAACATTGAGAGGCCTGAGCCATAGAACGTCCTGCTTGCAAGGTGGGCCTTTGGCTAGCCTCTGGGAACTTCACTGATAAAAACAGTTCCCGACACCGATTATTAAACTTTCCTAAAATGATACAGATGCTTCACTGTGCCTTGACTGTTCATGCAAATGATAGGGTTTAAACTGTACATCTGCTTTCCTTTTGAGGGTCTGGAATTGGTGCTAAGCAGTGGGTACCTATATGACCAGACCAAAAAACCTTGGGCACTGAGTTTCTGATGAACTTCCCCAGAAGACAACACATTATACCCATTCTCACAATTCACTGATGGAAAAATTAAGTGCATCCTGGGCAATTCTACTGGGGGAGAACTCTTAGAATCTTGTGCCTGGTTTCCTCTAGACTTCACTCCACAAAAATTTTCCTTTGCTGATTATGCTTTGTAACATTTACTGAAAATATCATTGAGGAATACAACTATACATTGAGTCCTGTGAGTACTCCTGCTGTATCACTGAACATGAGAATATTCTTGGAGACGCCCAACATACTGCCATACACCAACCAAGTATCAGAAAAAGTGGTGGTCCCACCCCCACCCCTGTAAGCAATAGCCCAGTGGGAAATGTAGACTTTCACTCATGCCAGACTATAATGAGGTACCCCAACCCTCTACCAGGGTAGTGTCAGAGAAAGCTGAGTGGGAAGCCAGAACTTTTACCATCTTCTAATGGAAATGTGGTCCTCCCCCAACCCCATCTCCCATAATGTCAGTGGAGGCCATGTGGGGAGTAGCCATGAGGCATCCTTCTACCTCCCAACTATGGTGGCTTTCAGTTGAAGTCTAGTGGAGAACCTGAACTCCCACTCCTATATACCCCTTCGTCACATGGGGTGACAAAGAATGCCTAATGGGGATATGAACTTATACCCTGACCAGGAAGTTATAGGGTGGCATCCCCGTAACCCCACTCTGTGGTGTCAGAGAAGGCCTGATAAAACAGAAGATTTAAATAAGATCCAGAGTATCATAATGTAATACCCCAAATGTTCAGGATACAGTAGAAAGGTACTTTTCATACTAACAACCAGGAAAATCTCAATTTGGATGAGAAAGACAACAGATGCCAACACTGAGAGAACACAGATGTTGGAATTACTTGATAAGGATTTTAAAACAGCCAGCATTAAAAATGATTCAATAAACAATTATGAACATGCTTGAAACAAAAAGTTTCAGCAAAGAAATGAAAGACATAAAGAAAAGACAGATAGACATTTTAGAACTGAAAGATTACAATGTCCTAAAGTAAAAAACTTTTTAAATTAGTGGATGGGCTCAACAGAAGAATAGAGGAGTACAGAAGAATCAGTAAACCTGAAGATATATAATAGAAGTGACCCAATCTGAACAATAAAAAGAAAATGGATTTTAAAAAAAATTAACAGTCTTGAGGACCTGTGAGCTATACTAAAAGATCTAACATTTGTGCCACTAGAGTCCTGGGAGGAGAGGAGAAAGAGGGTAGACCTGAAGAAGTATTTAAAGAAAAAATTTCTGGGGGTGTTTGGGTGGCTCAGTCAGTTAAGCGTCTGACTCTTGATTTCGGCTTGTCATGATCTCATGTTTGTGAGATAAAGCCCCACATTGGGCTCTGCACTGACAGCACGTAGCCTGCTTGGGATTCTCTCTCACTCTCTCCACCCCTCACCTGCTCCCATGCATGCACATTTGCATACGTGCTCTCTCTCAAAATAAATAAACAAACTTAAAAAAAAGTTACAAACTGGGGAGAGTAAAGAAACTCAGATGGAGTTAAGGTTTTTATATTTCACTCAAACTAATAAAATGCCATCTCCAGTAGGCTGTGATAAGTTATGTATACATAATGTAATACCTAGAGCAACCACTGAAAATTTATACAAAAAGATATACTTGAAAACATTACAGACAAATCAAAATGGACTTGTAAAATCGTGTTCAAGTAACCAGCTGAAAGACATGAAAAAGAAAACAGAAAAACCAAAAGCAGAAGGAACAGCAAACAATAAATTGGCAGACTGAAGCTTTAACATATCAGTAATTACATTACCTATAAATGGTCTATTTTGTTTGTAAAAGCCAAAAACTGAAAAAAAAAAAAAAACCCCAAAATTTCCAAACTGGTGAATAAATAGACAAATTGTGGTAAATCCATGCCAGGGTATTCTACTCAGCCACAAAAGGGAGTTGCTACAAACAATAGTTTGAATAGGTCTCAAGTGTCTTACGGTGAATGAAAAAAAAAAATTTCTAAAGACATATGTTTGGGGCGCCTAGGTGGTTCAGTCTGTTAAGCATCTGACTCTTGATTTTGGCTCAGGTCATGATCTCATGGTTCGTGAGTTTAAGCCCCAAGTCGAGCTCTGCACTGGCAGGGCAGAGACTGCTTGGAATTCTTCTCTCTCCCTTTCTCTCTTCCCCTTCCCCCTTCATGCTCACTCTCTCTCTCAAAATAAATAAATGAACATTCTTAAAAAAGGCATATATTGTATGACTCCATTTACATAACATTCTAGAAATGACAAAAAGCATAAAGATGGGAAACGAATTAGTGACCAAGGGTTAGGAATGGGAGGAGGAATGGGGGTGTGGGTGGGTACAAAGGGCAGCACAAGGATATCTTTGTGGTGATGGAAGAGTTCCGTATCTTGACTGTAGTGGTTATGTGAATCTGTACGTGTAACATATGGCATAGAATTATATGTAAACACAAGTACCAATGTTAGTGTTTTGATACTGCAGTATAGCTGTGTAAGACATAATCATTGGAAAAAAAACTCAGTGAAGGGTGCACATGATCTCCCTTTTTGCAACTGCCTGTAAATCTGTAATTATTTTTTTAATTACACATAAACTGTGCATACAAATGGGTATACGTCTACAGCATAGAAAAGACTTGCAAAGATAGGCATAAAATTATGTGTTAAGGATATATCTCTTATTTGAATTTTTTAAAAAATGCAAAGTTATTGCATTTCAAAATCCAAATATAGAAAAATATAAACAAGATGAAAATCACTTCCTCTATGATGCCATCAAGAGAGAATTTTAATTCACTCATTTAACAGATACTGAGTGCATCCTATGGTGCCGTGAACTGTTAACATTTCGGTGTGTATGTCAGAACTTTCCCGTGCATCTAGAGTCATATACAAATTATCATCATTCATGGATATGCAGTATTCTATGCATAATATGTATTATTGTATAACAAGCTCTCATTACTTGATGTTTTCTTCATTAATATTCATCCATTCAGCAAATATTTGATTACCTGCTTTAGCCAACATCAATGCTAGACTCCAAAAATATAATGGTGAATTAATCAGATATGGTCTGTTTCCTCACAAAGCTTACAATATAGTGACAGACTGTCACTAAACAATTTTTTTGAGATAAATACACAATTACAGTTTGTGTCAAGTTTACACAAATATAAACAATGTTTGAAATACTCAGCAGGGCTGCCGGGGTGGCTCAGTTGGTTAAGCTTCCGACTTTGGCTCAGGTCATGATCTCACGGTTTGTGGGACAGCGCAGAGCCTGGAGCCTCCTTCTGATTCTGTCTCTCTCTGTCCCTCCCCTGCTTGCACTCCGCCTCTCTCTCAAAAATAAATAAACATTAAAGAAAATTTTTTTGAAATTCTCAGCTGTGAAAGGAAAGGTATCTTGATGGCAAGATATCAAAGCATGTTTATCATTGATGGAAATGAACCAGTAGAGAGAAAGGTTAAAAATATAGGTGTGAGAGAGGATAACAGAATTAAAGAAAGCTGAGAAGGAAGGAGCCAGAGCACAAGTATAAGGGTTGGCTTCAGGTGGAAGGAAACTACCACATTGAAATAGAAGCAAAAGGGGCAAAGACAAGTACAGATATAATTTAGTTTATAGAGTCAGAGGTCTGAAGTTGAAGCAATTCCTTTTTGAGACCTTCTATTTTCTTATCAAAAATATAAGAGAAAGTCATCTGCCAAGAACAGGATGTAAACTGGAAGATCTGAGGTTTAAAGACAGTTGTGGTTTTCAGTTGCCATTTGGAAAAGCAACCTAAATAGAGAAAGTAAACTTGCCGGGCCAAGTTAAGATACTGTGGAGTCTGCCATATGGGCCAGATTCTGACCATTTTCAGCACACTGACTGCAGTCAGAGAAAGGTCAAGGGAACAGATTCTAGATGAGAGAAATAAAGCGCTGTAGTAACTAAAATTTAAAAGAAAGAAAACAAGAAAGAAAGAAGGGAAGTATTTTTCAACTGGGGGGGAGAGAAAGAAAATGGCATGAGAGAAAGGGGAAGGAAGTAAACAGGTCAGGGGAACATGGAGGTAAAAGCAAGGTGGTAGTGGATGTCTGGCTGGGGGGCAGCAATGTCCTTTAGTCTCACAATCCAAACACGATCACAGTGATATCAGCAGTTTAACATCAGATTTTATGAAATTGGTTCCATGTTTCTTTTAGTATCTTAGACCCAACAACCTACTGAAACTCTCGGAATTCCCAGGCCTCTAGTTGCTTCAACGAATTATGAGTGAGGCACAAGTACATTAGAAGAGAGGGTCTAGTGAGCAACAAGAGGCAGAAGTTTAATTATTCACTTCCTAATGGCACTTGTGAGTTGCTATGAGCACTTTTTAAAAGTCCATTTTGTATTTATTCCCAGTTACCAGGAATCCAGCTCCTTTATTAACATAATTTTTGATTTCATGAATGTTTACCTTAATAGAAATGGACTTGGAAGAACTGACATATAGGCAAATCATCTGTTAGATGGACTCTGTCCAAAATAGTTTGCTACCATTATTCTCTGAGAAATGCCACTGTTCAACAATTAGGAATTATTAAATTATCCACACTCGGGGAACACCAAACTTATCAGACCTTTCGTTTAATGGCTATTTTACTATTAAAAAGAAGAATCTCTTTATGATTCCTGTTGCTTAGAATTAAACTTTAAAATGCTTTAGTTGACACTTATGATGAACAAAAACAAGCTTCTCTAATAACAGCAAAAAAATATAAAGTGGCCAAGCAACTGGTTAGCACATGAACAAGGTACAGACTGGGTTGAAAGAAAACTGTAATTCATTCTAGAGTTCAATCCCTGGTTTCTGACCATCTCTTTGGCTGGACTGTTAATGTGTGATTCTTGTACAAATTCTTTTAATTTGGGGTTTTCCTTTCCTCTCTCTGCCCCCACCCCCCCCCTTTTTTTTTAAAGAAAGAGGGTATATAGTTTTTTCCTTTTATTGAAAATGTTTCATTTTTAAAAATGAGAGACTTTTCATGCATTACTAGTGCAATAAAAATTACCAAAAGAGAGAGGTAAGGAGAACATAAAATAGTGTTTGCCTTAACTAAAAAATTGTTAGGACACAAAACTTGGTTCTTTGCTTCTCTTGGTCACAGCCAAAAGGGAAACCTGAATCAGTTACATCACTGCCAATTAGAAGGAAAAAAAATACATAATTCAAAGACTGGTGCTTATGTGAGGCCAATATTCTCATTTTCCCTTCCTTTTCAAAATTTTAAGTTTTGCTTGGCACCATATACAACAATCTAGTGGCAATTTTTTTTTTTTTGTTTCCTCCTGCCTAACATCAAGTGATGCACGTTGGGAGTTCATTGTATGAATCAGATTGGAACTGCTCTGAATTTCCATTAAAATCTACAGTTCTTTTGTCAGGGTTTGTAAATGGCTTACCTCGCATTCAGAGGGAAAAATGGAGTGGGGGCGGGGATGGGCAGGTGGAGGCAAAATTCTATACTGGAGTAACCTCGATGGCAGCTCTCATACTGAGATTCGCTGCCTTGGTTTTCTGAGCGATTTAGGCTTGCCCCTTCCCATTCCTGACGGTCCTCAATTTACGCTTACACTGGATAAAATGGGTAGATGTTTAGGCTCCTAAAATCACTAGTGCAGGTAGCCCCTGATGCCAAGGAGGGAGTCTAAAGTCATCAGTCATCAAAGGTCACCTTTTAGCCCTCATCCGGAACATGACACAGCCACACGAGTCCTACGGCAGAGTCCTACGAAGGTCTCAGCACCCCCCGGGAAGCCAGCGCAACACCACTGACCCACCTCCGACTTTGGCGAAACAATACCAAAGACATCAAATCCCTTAAGCACCCACCAGCTCTGCGCCCACTAGAGGGCGCATGCGCAGAACGGGGGCGGACGGGCAGCCATCCAGGGATCGTAGGTATCTGAACAGGGGGTAACTGTCTCGGAAAGGCCTGGCTCCGTCGCCAGGTGAGGAGATCCCTGATAGCAGCTATATAGGACTAGCCTCACCAAAGACAAACACGAGAAGCTGTTTGGTCTCCCGCGCGTTTCCGTTTCAAAATTGAACTTCCGGTTCGTTAGCCGGTTCCGGTCCGTCTTTCACTTCCGGTCACCCTCTGTTCCGCCGCGGCCGGTTCTTGCGTCCACTGCTGCCGGTTCCGCCGCGCTCCAGGTGAGGGGACGCGGGGCACCTCGGTGCGTTGCCCACTGAGAGGCCGTTGGGGCCGAGGGGCCGAAGCTGAGCCCTGCTGTTGGCGCGGCGGGCCTCCCCTGCGGTCGGCCCTGGAGGGCTGGAGGCTGCTTGTGGGCGCCCTGGGCCGCGTCTGCCCTAGTCTGCGGCCCAGGCCTCCGGCCCCGGCCCGCTCGTCGCAGGGGCCGCCGCCCTCCCATCCGGCCTTGTCTATGTCGTGGGCTTCCCGTCCCCCAGTGGGTTTTGCGTCCCCAAACTTCATTCCTCCCCCCTCCGGGGTTTGATCATCTCTCCTCCTCCTTCTTATTGAAGGCATCCCAGCCTCCGGGGGTTTTTGAGTATGGACTATGCTTGTATGTTGTCCCAGGGCTGCTGCCTCTGCACTATCACGCAGTTGCTGCTGCTGTGCTGTAGGCTTGTTGAAAAGTTAACCTACTCCCAATTCCCAAGGTGTTAACTTCTGCTGCTGTTAGTTTCAGAATTCCACCTTTGCCACATTTTAGTTGTGTGGTCTTGGACAAGTTGTTTTCTTTCTTTTTCAGTTTTTGAATCCCTATGATGAAGACAATAGTTGTTCAGGATTGTGAAGATTAAGTGAGTTAATTAAGTTGTTTAGCGTGCTGGCCTTATTCTGTTATCTCCACCATTTGTCTTCCTCTCCACAGTTTACAAAGTGCTGTCAGGGTGTTATCTCATCCTTAGCACTGTTCTTGTTAAGTAGATCTTAATTACCTCATTTGGGGTCAGGAATTTTGGAACTGACTAGGCAAGTCAGTACAGTGTGTTAGGCAGAAGAGCTAACCCAAACAGCTCTTCCTGACTCTAGGTTCACCCTAAAGGTGTGAACCTTACTTACTTGTTTGGGTTTAATTGACCCCCCTCCCAAATCCTTTTTCAGTTTATAAATCTGATAGGGCCTAGAAAGATACAAAGTACAGTAAAACCTTGGTTTGGGAGCATAATTCGTTCTGGAAACATGCTTGTAATCTAAAGTACTTGTATATCAAAGCAAATTTCAAGAACCATTGGCTTAGTTGTGATCATGGGATCATTTAAATGTGATCATGTAGTGTCACATACTACTATTGCAGGACATCATTCGTTTATCAAGTTAAAGTTTATTAGGAAAATTTGCACATCGTGGGGAACACTCGCACAACAAGTTACTCAGAATCCAAGGTTTTCCTGTATTAGAATTGTGTGAGAAAGGTTAAATGTGAAAACAAAATGACTCATGCGTTTGCATTGTGTTGTTCCATTGTGAATGATCTCACTATTGTAAAAATGAAGTTGAAAAGTAGTTTTAGGGCTATGAATTTAAAAATATTAATGGTATTTGTTTTGTTATGCTTGGTCCTTTAGAGCACCTGCTAACTTGGAATTCCCACTAGTGGTATAGGTGATGTATAACATTTGTATACTACTTTATTAAGCATAAGAGCCCATGCCATTCAGCGTATTTTCTTTCTTAGCCGAGAAAATTGAGGAGTCTAGAGTATTGGCTCTCAAACTTTTAGTGTGCCTCAGAAATGGTGGGGTTGGGGAAGGCTGGGACAGGGACTGTTAAAACTCAAATTGCTAGGTCCTTTCTCTCCAGCCCCAATTATGTTTTTAACAAGTTACCAAGTAGGGTCATGCTGTCATTGGTCTGAGACCACACTTTGAGAATGCTGGTCTAGAGGTGACTTGTCTAAACTCATCTGGAGCTCAGGTGACCTCACTCCAAACTCTATGCTCCCCTCAACACAACATAAACTGTTAGTACTGGTTGCATTGCTAGCTCTTGTGAATTTTCATTTTTATTCCCACCTTCACAGAAAAATAGTATTTAAACCATATTTCAGTTTGGTTCAAGAGGTCTGTTTGGCGCTTTATTGACGATCATAACATTTGCTAGCAAGTTATCTCTAAAATGGATTACATTGCCCTAAATTAACATACTTTATTTAAATTTCAGTAGTGTAGGTTGTAAACATAAGAGAGTAAGTATTAAGTGAATTTATGGTGCTATCTTTTAGTGGACATGGTGAAGACAGTTTAAGTTTCTAAATTATTTTCACATGATTCAGTTTGCTGCCTTGCTGTTGGTCATAATTCAGGAAGAATGCAAGCAAATATTTCATTAAATAAGTGATAGCATTTGTAAAGTCCAATACTTTTGAAATTAGGAAATTCCGTTCTCTGACCTGTGCGGGAAATGCACCTAGGAAGACTGGTAGACAGCTTTTAGAGGGAAGAGACCTACATGTTAATGGTTGATGAGAATAGAGGCTCCTGTATAATTCTGTGTGCTTATATCTGTGTCTGTGTGTTTTGTATTTACTGATCTTTCAAGAGACACAGTTGTGATGTAGGAGAAGAAACATGAAATTTAGTCAGAAGACCTTTGTGTTCCCAGCTATGTGCCCATGAAAAGATTACATACTTCTCCGAAGATTACTCTCCGAACTCTCATTTCCTTAATTGTAAAAGAGGGACAATTCTTATCAACCTTGTTAAATGACATTGCATGAAAACTGTACAACTTACTAAATATGAAACAAATAATGGCTGTTTGCTATTTAGCACAGTGCCTGGAATACTTCAGTTCCAGTTTTTAAGAAAATTTATTTAGCCAGTGCTTAATTTGTGTAGTGCTTTCTATGTGCCAGGTCTATGTGACTTATAAATATTAGCTAATTTAACCCTCATAAGAACCCCACAGTAGGTAGTATTATCTAGACACTAAGAGTCTGTAAACCTAGACACACTAAGAGTCTGGTAACTTCCCAAAGTCAAATAGCTAGTAAGTGGGAAAGCTGGGATCTGAACCCAGGTACTCTAGAGTTTGCCCTTTTAACAACTCTCTGTACCACTTCTTAAATGTTAAATAAATATGAATGGTCCATCATGGAGAAACTTGCCTGTAGCATAAACCTGGTCAAAGAGGAAGGTATAGGTAGCTTATCATTGCAGCTTAACGATTGGACAGGCAGAATCTGAGTGTTATGAAGTAGTAACTTAAGCCAAAAATTGGGAGGGTAGGGGAATTTTAACTTTGAATCCTAATAACTTTTGGTGTTCTGGTAGCATTTCTGTAAGGAGAAAATCTTGTTTCTCCACCATCAATTTGTAAAGAAAGACTCAAACTACATTGCTCCTAAAATTTAGTTACAAGTTTGGCTACATCTTTGATGTATCTATTTTAACTTATTTACTTGTATATCTCTCTCTTTTTAGGAATCTTTTTCTGAGTAAAAGCTGCTTGATCGTATGTTTCAAGGATGGCTCTCCCTATCATTGTAAAATGGGGTGGACAGGAATATTCAGTGACCACACTTTCAGAAGATGATACTGTGCTAGATCTCAAGCAATTTCTTAAGACCCTTACAGGAGTGCTACCAGAACGCCAAAAGTTACTTGGACTCAAAGTTAAAGGTAATTCTCTCTTCGCTTTAAACTTCTTGCATTGATATGTTTGTGATTTTTTTATATTAGCTATTATCTTTTCTCTTTAGTAAGTCTTTCCCCTTGGAGATTTATTTGATAAGGATATTCCTAAAATTGTTTTATAGTAAAAGTGTGAATTTTAAAAGTTACTTGAAAATACCATCACTATTAAGATTACTTTTGATTGTTCTGACAGTTGGTGTTTGCTTGTTAAACCTTTGGCACAGAAGCCTCAGGTAAAACAGCGTAATTTCTGACATCTTTGTTCTAGCACAGCTTTTTCATTACAGTTTGGTTCTTCTACTCTCCCTAAATTATCTTTGCTGCTTCAAAAATAATGATGATTTAAAAATTATAGGCAGTGTTCATATACAGCTTAAAAGTGTTTGTGTTTATCATATCATGGAAAGGTGAATTTTGGGTAGCAGTAAATCTTTAGTTTTTTTTTTTTTAATTTTTTTTTAACGTTTATTTATTTTTGAGACAGAGAGAGACAGAGCATGAACAGGGAAGGAGCAGAGAAAGAGGGAGACACAGAATCTGAAACAGGCTCCAGGCTCTGAGCTGTCAGCACAGAGCCCGACACGGGGCTCGAACTCACGGACTCATGGACTCACGGACCGTGAGATCATGACCTGAGCCAAAGTCGGACGCTTAACCGACCGAGCCACCCAGGTGCCCCAGTAAATCTTTAGTTTTATCTTAGGTGCTCAATGTTCAAGACTTTTTGGAAAACATCTTCATTTTGAATGGCAAAATATAACATGAATTTGTTTCATTTAGCTAGCTGAATAAAAGTGTTCCTCTTAGATGGAGTTGGGGAAAAAAAATCTTGCGTTAGTTGTTACTTCTTAGTGTGTTAGACATTGCTAATTCAGCAGTGACAGTTTGTTAATTTAAGAAAAAAGAAACTGCTGTGGAATCTGTACCAAACCTTTTAATGTTAGGGTTTTATATAATGGGATAGTGAAACCAGCACCTGAACTTTAGTGAGAAAACAGTCATTTGCTTGTATTGTAGGCAAACCTGCAGAAAATGATGTTAAGCTTGGAGCTCTCAAACTGAAACCAAATACTAAAATCATGATGATGGGAACTCGTGAGGAGAGCTTGGTAAATGTTTACTTTTGTTACCATTTGTCCCTTTGAAGATACTATGATTTATATTACACTGTTATATCATAATTTTAATTGTGGTAAAATTGTCAGTTTAACAGTCAGTGAAAAATTAAAGCTTCCCAATGTATGTGGTATTAACTCAGCAGAAAACAAATATTAGGGAACTTGTTAGTATATAGTTAGCTGTAAGTGTAGTGCAAATGGTCAAATTTAACATGGTTAAATCTGTCCAGTGAACATATATAATGAAGTATAAAATATGGAAATTTTCTCACAGTCTATCTTTGAAAGATTCTTGAACTCAGATTGTATCTTTTATTTGCTTTTTATGCTATGCATGCATTTGTTATGTTAAAGATAATCTGGTAAAACAAAACCATTTTTTCATCTTAATAGGAAGATGTCTTAGGTCCACCTCCAGACAATGATGATGTTGTCAACGACTTTGATATTGAAGATGAAGTAGTTGAAGTAGAAAATAGGTAAGTGCTTTTCACTATCAAAGGAAATGGGTTATAATGTGAAAAAAAAAAGGTGAATGTTTCATCTGATTTTATTTTTCTACTAGGGAAGAAAACCTATTGAAAATTTCCCGCAGAGTGAAGGAGTACAAAGTGGAGATTTTGAATCCTCCCAGGGAAGGGAAAAAGCTTTTGGTACTAGATGTTGATTATACGTTATTTGGTAAGTCAGCTGAAATTGTGCTTCATCTCCTGTTACCTATAACAACTCTTTTTTTCCTTTGTTGACTTTTTTTCTTCCAGTATGAAATATTTGAAAGCTTTTCTTATTATAAAAAGTAAATCATTCATTATAGAAAATTTAGAAGTTACCTGTAACCCCAAAACCCAAAGATAACTATTCTTATATTTGGTGTGTATCTTCCAGGGTGTGTTTGTATGTGTATCCTTTTTACTTTTACTTGATGATATATTGAATATCGCAGTCATTCAATATACTCATTGTGAATTAAATGTGTATAGTTTTTAGTCACACAGTACTGTAGTTAATGGATGCATCATAATTTAACCAAGGTATTCCCTGTTGATTAACATTTAAATTTTTATGAGGATTATTTAAAACTTATTTTTGATATTTTATCCCTGGATTTTCATTTAATTATGTTCAGGGCAGATTCTTGAATTTAAAATTTCTCATGTCAAAAAAAGAGAAAGAAGATGTTTATTTCATCCAAAAATATTGCTAAAAGTGATTAGTTAACTCCTGATACAAGCATGAATTTATTTAGCTCTCATCCTAAACTTTAAGTACAGGTCATAGGTTAATGTATACTTATTTTCAAATTTGATAATTAAGTTAATTGGGCCTGTCATTTTGGAGAAATGTGATTCTATCTGGAAGGTGAATGGCTAAAAGTGAGTATAGGTGGCTCTAGTTTGCTTTCCATGTCACAAAATAACATCTATATTTTAGAGGCTATGTGAAAAATAAATTTACAGTTTACTGTATAAGCCTGAATTCTGGGTATTGCTCTTCACAAATTAAAGTCGATTAATTAAAATTAGATTGCAAGGATTTTAAATTGTGTGCTTTGAAAGACCTCTGTTTATCAGCCAATGTAATTCAGTCTTACGTAATTTGCATCTGAATGTTTATATTACATTTTATAAGTTTCGTTGATATCACGTACTTATCTATGATAACAAACTAATAATCATCTGTGACTGATTTTCTTTTAGACCATAGGTCTTGTGCAGAGACTGGAGTAGAATTAATGCGGCCATATCTTCACGAATTCCTCACATCTGCATATGAGGATTATGACATTGTTATTTGGTGTGAGCTATATTTTTTGTTTAGATTTCTATGGAAGTAATGTTGTTCTGTAAGTTGTTCTGCTTTATAAAGTGACTTAACATGACCTCAGGTTAAATATGATACGTTTTTCATTTGCTTTAGCAAATTTCTAATGAAGCATATTTAACTTTCTTGCAACACAATTTAAACTTACATTTACCATTACCATTGAAATAGTTAAATGTAGAAAGAGAGTAGATGATGCTGTCAGAACAAAAATGATCTTATTTCCGTAAGACCTCACCTTGATGAGAACTTTTCTTTCTGATCTTTACTGTAGAATCTTTGAAGCCTCCAGATATTGTTGCTTTCTCCTTTATCACTGTAGTTTCAAAACACTTGGAGAAAGATATGTGTAGAAAAATCACAGTGATGTTCTTCAGAAGTAAAGGAATGTGAATTTACTTAAGGGAAATTAATAGATGGACTAAAGCAATATTGCTTAAATTGTGGTTGGTGGCCCATTCCAGGAACTTACAGGTCCGTAATAAGATCAGTTTGCTCCAAAAAGTAAATTTATTACATACTGAGCACACTGTTTAGTTCAATGGACATTTTTTTCTGGTAAGACTTTATTGCTAAGGGATGATTTATATCTTACCTCTCAAACATTTAACGTTGCCTCTTGGCAAGTCATAGGCATAAATGAGCTATCCTGATTATGAATTAAATAAAATCTCATCAGTTAAAGATGCTGCATTTAATTGTACTGGGTTTTTGATGAGTGACCACATAGTTGTTACTTCAATCTTTAAATTTCCTTTGTACTTTTCCTTTTAATCAGAGGAAATTATTAATTTCTGTTCAGTATTAATATGAGTTCATAGCCATTAAGGTTAAATACATAGTTAAATACATAATTTCTTGGTTTATAACATACAGAGAAGAGAGCTTCCTGGGAACATATTTTTGTTCAACTGACACCTAAGATGACATTTGAGAAAAAAAGGTTTTCCTCTAAATGTTATTAAACTAGACTTAGAAATTTAGAGAACTTTTTACCGTCATAGGTTTAAAATAAGTTATTTTTATAAATTATGATATTTTTGTGGCCATATGTTGAAAAAGGCACTTTACTTTAGAGCTAAATAGAGTTTTAATTCTGACTTGGTCCTTACTTTGTGACACTGGGGAGGTCAGTTAATCTCTCTGAGCCTTAAGTTCCTTGTCTGAGAAATGAAGATAAGTAAACCTATATTACAGGGTAGTTGCAAGAATAAAAGTGTCAGTATGTCTGTCGTATAGTAATTTCTTAATTGGAAACCCTTTTTATTAGCTATGAATATTTTTATTTTCATTTGGGTATTATAGACCCAAAATAGATACTGAATTAAAAAAAAAATTGTTTTTCCCTATCTTGTGATCGTTGTCATTGTAGATACATCAGTCTCTCAAATTCTAGTTCAACTGACCAGTTTTGTGTGTAAGGTGATTCTTTCTGTTTTTGTATATGTATGCAAAGATTTTTATTTTGAGAGCTCAGGTACCTATTTTGCCTTTAAAAAATACATACATACACATATACACACTTTAAATAATTAAACTCGTTTCCTTTTTAAGCATTTTACTTAAAAAAATTTTTTAAATTAAAAAAAAATTAGGTAAAATGTTTAAAATGTAGTTTAGTCTAGTAACTTGGGACCAGAAGGGCATATAAAACAGGGTTGAATTTTAATATCAGTGATCTTGAGAAACTGGTTGGTGTCTCACAATGAGCAGATACATAGATAGAATTTATTAATTTAGTTGTCTCAGACTCATTGTTAAAAGCTCCTAGACACTAAGTTTCTGAGCACTTAGCACTAAGTTTCCTGAGCCTGGCAAAATGCTAATTTTCATCGGACCTAGCAGTCAACTTTGGCATCAACTTTTGGCACATAATACTGATTTGCTTATATTGACATAGATACCAATATCTATGCATTGCATGCATTGCATAGCAGTGCATTGCATGGCAGTGGGAATGTGGAAATAGATTGGAGATCCAGGCACCCTATATTTAAGTTTGCATTGATAAGAAAATAGTTTTAGGGCTGTTTTTAAAAAGGAGTTTAGGTTTTAATTTATGAATTACCTAGATTCAAAATTCTTTTGAACATTGGTGACCTGTATCTTTTAGATAAGAGTTGTTAAAATTCCATTTTGTGTTGACACACTAAAAATAAGTTTATTTTTAAGAATACTTAAAATTACCATAAATATGTTAGGAATTCTTATTTGTGATGCATTTGAACTTTTAATCTTGCTTAGAAAACTTACTTATAGAGAAGAAAAAAATTTTAAATGAAGTCCAAGCTTTTCATTTGTATCATATTATCATTCTTCATATTTTAGCTGCAACAAATATGAAGTGGATTGAAGCTAAAATGAAAGTAAGTGTTAGACAATCCATTTAAGAATGTTTTGAAATTGCATTTGTCTTTTTAGAAGTTCCAAGTTGAATTGATTTCATCTCATCAGAGGGCATTTAGTAGATAAACAAATGCCGTTTATTAGGAATAGAGGTGTGTTCAATGGAGTACTACGTGGCAATGAGAAAGAATGAAATATGGCCCTTTGTAGCAACGTGGATGGAACTGGAGAGTGTGATGCTAAGTGAAATAAGCCATACAGAGAAAGACAGATACCATATGGTTTCACTCTTATGTGGATCCTGAGAAACTTAACAGAAACCCATGGGGGAGGGGAAGGAAAAAAAAAGAGGTTAGAGTGGGAGAGAGCCAAAGCATAAGAGACTCTTAAAAACTGAGAACAAACTGAGGGTTGATGGGGGGTGGGAGGGAGGGCAGGGTGGGTGATGGGTATTGAGGAGGGCACCTTTTGGGATGAGCACTGGGTGTTGTATGGAAACCAATTTGACAATAAATTTCATATATTGAAAAAAAAAAGGAATAGAGGTGTGTTTAAAGTCTGTTTGATAGTGGATTGTATTGAACAATTAAGTCTTTTTCAAAAAAAGTACAGCACAGCTCCCCCATTTTTTTAATCCTCCATTTACAATCCTTTTCCCCCCTTCTTTTGCCTTGGTTGTAATACTTAAAGAAGTGATGTTCTTCTGAAATACAAAATGGGATGTAGTCTGTTTCTAGTTTAATTTCTTTGGACTCATTTATTGACTTAGTAAAATGAAACTAAAAAACTTGCTAATTGTTGAGCAAGGTGTGGTGGCCAGTAGGGTAGAAAGTTGGCATTGTAGGAAATTGTAGCTGGAGTATTCAGAAAGCTTGGAATGTTTCATATTATTATGTTTTAACCACATGAATATTTGTATTTATAGGAGCTGGGAGTGAGCACAAATGCAAATTATAAGATTACCTTCATGTTGGACAGTGCTGCTATGATAACAGTACATACTCCAAGGAGAGGATTAATAGATGTAAGAAATCATTTTACTTCCAAGGTACCTGGGTGGCTCAGTTGGTTAATAGACTGACTCTTAGTTTCGGCTCAGGTCATGATCCCAGGGTTCAGGAGTTCAGGCCCCACATCGGGCTCCCCGCTGAAAGTGAGGAGCCTGCTTGGGATCCTCTCTCTCCCTCTTTTTCTGCCTCTCCCATGCTTGCACATTCTCATTCTCTCTCTCTCTCTCAAAATAAATAAACTTAAAAAAAAACATCTTCTGTTTAAAGACTTGTTTATTTTCTAGCGTACCTTTTTTTTTTTTTTAAAGATTTTATTTTTGTAACTAATCTCTACATCCATTGTGGGAATTGAACTCATAACCCTGAGATCAAGAGTTGCATGCTGTATTGACTGAGCCAACTGAGCGCCCCTCTAGCGTACTTTTTGTATTTATATTGATGGAATAAACTACAGAAAGAGTTAGGAAGTATATCTGAGAGGATAGAAAGCATCAGTTGAGTTTGACATAGGAAGATATATGTAGGGCTAATAGATTGGAATTTTAATGATAGAATTAAAGATCTTGAGGTAGGAGTGTCAACGGTCATGGATAATTATTCCATGATGATGGCAGCACAGTGTTGCTAAAAACAGGGTAGGTGTCATCAAGGAAAACACTAGAAGCAAACCAAAACATACTCACCCCGCGCCATATAAAATTTGATAAATAAAAACAGATACCATAATGTATGTACTTTGCTATGATGTATGTGTAGCCCTAGAGAAGAGCAACAAGACTGTCCGAGGAAAAGGTTGGGCTAAAAACATTAAGAGTTCTTTAATTTGTTTACTCATCAAGTAACCAGTCCTATTATTGAACTCCTATTAGAACATATTGTGGAAGGCACTGTTGGAGATGAGGAGACATAGTCTATAGCTTTGGGAAGCTCATGAACTAGTAGGAATTGGGGAGAACTATTAGCAAACTAGGAAAGCCTATTGGGGACTGTATTGAAATCATTGAAATCATATATAGATTTATTTAAGTGATGGAGATTTATTCAGTAAAGGAAATACTTCATACATGAAGGGAAAAACATAATGTACTAAAATAGTACATTCATAAAATCTAAACACTAAAACGAGTTTGGGAAGTGTTAAACAGAGTAGTGTTTATAATAGTTAAAAATTAGAAATAAAAATAAATCTGGTGGTTGCCAGAGAGGAGATAGGTGAGGAGATGGGTGAAATAGATGAAGGAGATTAAAAGGTACAGACTTCCAGTTATGAAATAAATAAGTCATGGAGATGAAAAGTACAGCATAGGCAATATAGTCAATAATGTTGTAATGACGTTGTATGGTGATATAGATGGTGACTGCACTTACCGTGGGGAGCACCAAGTAATGTGCAGAATTGTTGAATCACTGTGTTGTACACTTGAAACTAATAATACACTGTGTGTTAATTATACTTCAAAAAAAAGTGAATAAATCCTCAATATCCAATAGTAGAGAATTGGGTATAAAAATTTTTGTTCATGTAATGGAATGATGTAATAGAATATTTAGTGAATGAAAAATTTTTCATGATACGTCATTAAAGTGAAAAAAATACTTAGAGGGCAGTATTTGCTGACTGTTAGAAATAGCTTTTAGCTCTTATTTGGTTCAGGTTCCCACCTAACAAAACATCTGTGAACTCAAAAGCTGTTGATGTTTATAAAAAAGACTGGAGGCAAATACAGTATTATCAGAATAGCTAATTATTATCCTTGGTAATGATTGGATTACAGGTAATTTTAAGTGTTCTTGTGTGCTTTTTTTGTGTTTTCATGTTTTTTTCCTATAGTCAGCAGTATTTCATTGAGAACAAAGTAGTCCATGTTTTAGGGAACAGAGTGCACTTGACGTAATTAGAAAGTGACAGCACTATTTAAGAGGATGCAGGATTTCTAACCCTGGGTGTCATAAACCAGAGCTCTTGTCCTCTTTCTTAAGTCTTTTTGTTAGCTAAGAAAATGAAGAATTGGCTTACTGGGTCAGTTCGATCTTTGTCTTGAAGTATTTGGGGGGTCTGTTTCAGTAGTAAACAAATAGTTAAAAGTAATTAAGGCAAATAAAATTAAAGTATTTTAAATAGTAAAGTAATTTCAATATCATTCTTTGCAGTAGCTAAGACACTAAGAAGAAAAAAGTCTTTCTCCATATTAAAATATGTTGTAGAAAGTAAAAAAGAATATTTTTAAATGACAACTTTTGTCATCATTTGTATACTACCATTTAATCTCAGATAATAGTATTATCATAGAATCTCATATTACCATAAATGAGACTCCTGTCTTCAGCAAAAAATACTTCTAAAAATTAATTTATTTAAAAAATTTTCTAAATGTGTATAATAAATTGATATTCAAAAATGAAGTATGTAATGAAAAGTCCTCTTCCCACCTGGCCCTCTAGCCAGTTAGTCTTCTCTTCCTACATTCTTGTGTGGTTTTATAGAGAATATATGCAAGTACCAACAGATAGGAATGTGTAAGGAATTATCTTTTTGAAGACTTATTTTAAGAAATCAGAACTAGGGGTGCCTGGGTGGCTCAGTTGGTTAAGCGTCTGACTCTGTTTCAGCTCAGGTCATGATCTCACATTTTGTGAGTTCAAGCCCTGCATCAGGCTCCCTGCTGACAGCAGGGAGTCTGCTTGGGATTATTTTTCACTCCCTATCTCTCTGCCCCTCCCCTGCTCATGCTGTCTCTGTCTCTCTCAAAAATAAATAAATAAACTTAAAAAAAAAAAAAAAAGGAACTCAGAACTAGGGGCGTCTGGGTGGTTCAGTCAGTTGACCATCTGGCTCTTGATTTTGGCTAAGGTCATGATCCCAGTGTTGTGGAATCAAGCCTCACGTCAGGTTCCATGCTGAGCGTGGAACCTGCTTAAGAGGATCTCTCTCCCTCTCCCCCTCTCCCCCTGGTCACGTGCTTTCTTACTCTCCTTCTGTAAAAACAACAGCTCAGAAATAAAAGCAAGAGATTACAAATTATAGTGCGTTTGAAGTTAAGCAGTTGCCCTAGAAGTTGTGCACCTGTGCCACTAAATTAAAGGCAGAATCAATTTTCTTTCCTCTACAAAATATTTAAGTTCTGTATTAATAGAGCCAGGTACATTGTTTATTATTAAGGTTTTCTAATTTTGAAAACAGACCCCATGTGACATTCAGGCTCTGAGGGGCACGTATTAGCTCAGGAAGTCATGTGACTACTCAATTACTTCAGATTCTTTTTAAATAATTACCCCTCCTTTGACCTCCAATCTTCACATTAAAATTATGGAAAGTCTTACAGTGAGTTTAGTCAGGTAGACATGAACAGACCTTTCAGATGTTAACATTGTGAGATCCATTGTGTTTTAAAATGTGTTGCATCTCAGCTGTGATCCTTTCACATAGCCAGCTGTCAGCATCCTACAGGAGAAAGTGAGTGCTCTGATGCAGTTCTGCAGGGCATTTTCAGGTATCTCTGCTTTTAAGAAAGGATGAACTACTGATAAAATTGAGTTAAATCTAAACTTTTATTCTAAGGTAAAGCCTCTTGGTGTTATATGGGGAAAGTTTTCGGAGTTTTACAGCAAAAAAAACACCATTATGTTTGATGACATTGGAAGAAATTTTCTAATGAACCCACAGAATGGATTAAAGGTAAGACATAATTTTACTTACTATGCTTATGTAATCTGGAATTTGTGGTAGAACTTTAGCACTGTTGAGTTTCATAAATTTTCAGAAGTCCTATATTATGGTCACAGGCAAGAAAGCTTACATATTTAGAAAAATTCATCTACAGTTGAACATTCTGTTTCCCACATTGATATCTTCTTAGTTTGCCAATTTATCCAGGTGTTTTTAATCAGCTTTGTGGAGCAACATACGGGCTTTTGTTGACTTTTAGCATCATAAGTGAAAGCATGAAAGCATCAAACATTTTATTAGCGATACAAATCTTAGAATTTCTGATGTTAGTTGATGTTAGCTTGAAAGCTGGCAGTAAAAGCTTATTTTATCCTGTTTAAACTGAAACTAAGGGTTTTGAAAATTCATACAGGAAAAGTAGAGATCTTAGAGTTATAAAATGCCAGAGCTAGGAATCTCAATCATTTTGTCTATCTTCTTAACTTTATGTAAACAATCGGAGGATCAGAAAATTTGTAACTTGCCCAAAGTTATGTATGTGACTGGTTAATGACAGAATTTGAGTTAGAATCTAAGTGACTTGATTCCTAAGCCAGTGATTTTAGCATGAAGTCAGATGCAGTTTTGTAGATATGATGGTAACATTTAATCCTGGTGGCAGCATAACATTGGTAAGAGAAAAATTTGAAACTTTACATTTCTGGTACCTATGGTTGCCTGAATGTCAGTACGATGTGAAAATGGAAAAGATAGCTTCATATTATACTAATACAAGTGGAATCTCAATCTGAAATGGAAATATGAACCCTAAGATATTTTTATTCTCAGTCCTGAACCTTTCCACAAGTTGGGTTCTTGATAACTTTAAAAGAGAAAACTTACAAGAAAGTACATTTTTTAAGCTTTCCTTATAGACTCTGGATGTACTCTTTAGTGTATGAGGATAGCTGAGAGACAGAATGCTGATCTCAGTAGTGAGTTGCAGCAATTGTAAAAGCTATTGACTTGGATGAAAAGTACTTGAGGTAGGTTGGTGGTTATGTTCCTCTTTAAAAATGGTGTCTGTTTGAGGCTTTGGAAGAAGTGTTTTTCTTGTGCGTAGTTTACCGGGTGTTGTACAGAAATAAATTCTTGAGGAAAGATTCATTTGATCTAAACCAAATGAAACTAGTGGTTAATACCTGCTCAGGACAGGAAGTGAAGTCATCATGATGTTCAAGGAGTGATTTTTTGAGGAAAGCTTTAACTTAAAAAAATTACATAATCCTTAGTTTCATGTGTGTTTAGAAGAAACTTTATTTTTCCAGCCCACATTTGGGCCCTACTTATCTCTGGATGCAAAGATGATATAAACTTCTAGTTCTTCATGTTAGTTTAGAGCAGGATTATTATTATTTTTTTAAACAAGGTAGTCTGTAGAATCACTGAATGAATTCCTAAAAATACCTAAGTCTCCAAACTGCCCAAATTTTAATTCAGGAGAGATATTTTTAAACATTCTATAGGTAATCTCTCACATGTCTCCTTTTGAAAACCTCTTTTAAGAAGGTAATTATTGGGGCGCCTGGGTGGCTCAGTCAGTTGGGCGTCTGACTTCAGCTCAGGTCATGATCTCACAGTTTGTGAGTTCAAACCCCACATCGGGCTCTGTGCTGACAGCTCAGAGCCTGGAGCCTGCTTCAGATTCTGTCTCTCCCTCTCTCTCTGCTCCTCCCCCACTCACACTCTATCTCTCTCTCAAAAATAAATAAACATTAAAAAAAAAAAGAAGGTAATTATTAATGATCTGCCCACATTGACATAGAAGCCGTTTTGAAATTGAGAAATATTCTTACTGTGTTTTGTTGTCATGGTTTCATAATGCTCTTGATAGAAGTCTCAAAAAAGATTTCACAGAGATCTTAAAGACTGCTTCTTTTTAAAAGAGCAAACTTGGGGGGCCTGGGTGGCTCAGTCGGTTAAGCATCCGACTTCGGCTCAGGTCATGATTTCACGGTCCGTGAGTTCGAGCCCCGTGTCGGGCTCTGTGCTGACAGCTCAGAGCCTGGAGCCTGTTTCAGATTCTGTGTCTCCTTCTCTCTGACCCTCCCCCGTTCATGCTCTGTCTCTCTCTGTCTCAAAAATAAATAAATGTTAAAAAAAAATTAAAAAATAAATAAATAAAAGAGCAAACTTATGATATAAGCTTGCCAATCTTAAGGTTTGACATGGAATATGGAAGGCATTGTGAATTATGAATAAATACAGTACTGAACTAACAAAACTTGAGTTTTGGTCATGGATAAATCAGTACTCTGAAAACTTCATATTGTTATTTGTACAAGGAAATGATGATATAAGAAAATGCAGATAATCTAGACCATCTTAAGTTCCTAAAAATGTTTCTTTGATATGATACTGTAGTGGTCACATATGTTGCCTGTCCTGTTAGTGAGATCATTTTTGAAGAATGGTACAAAAAGAAATGATTATGCTAGATCAAGTGAAGTTGGGTGAATAATAGACTTTTTTTGCACTTAACTAGTTTAACTTTTAGATCCAGAGTCATAGGAGTATTTTAGTTTTGCTGTTTAATAGTGCTTAAGACTAAATATTTAGAAAGTCAACCTAACTTAGCAGGACCTTGGTAAATCTTATTTACCAGCCACAGAAACTGTACTTTCTCTTTTAGTCAAAATCCCTTCCTACTGTTAAACTAGGAATCCCATTGGCACATTGTATGTTAATAGTTTAAAAGTTAGCATGTTATCTTTTTTTACTTGAATGAAGGAATACTTTGAAACATTATAATACTGCCCAAGATTATGTAGAAACTCCTTTCATCACATCCTGATATCATGCCTCTTTACTCCCAGCCCCAGGGCTTAAGCAAGGTCTGATTCTTGAAGAGAATTTTCCTGATCTCCTGCATGCATAGCTGCTGCTGTGAGACAGCACTGACCACTCTATCTGTTTGGAGGCAGAATCTACAACTGCCTGCATCTGTGCAGACTCCCCCTGACAGCTCTGATTGGTGCCCTTAAAGTTGTGGAAGCCTAACTGACTAATGGGGGTCCTGACACCAAGCTGTTCTGATGCGAGTAGAACATAGGGAAAATTTTCTTCTGTCCATTTCAAGCTGGTGGTGTGTTTTTCCAATAACAGAGAAGAAAAGTATATATATATATATATATATATATATATATATATATATATGTAAAATATTTAAGACCTTTCCTATTCTTGATAGGGTATGGACCTCTTTGGGTTCATTGTACTTAACAGGGGACAGAACTAAATGTCTTCTGTTTTTCAGTTTACTATGTAAAATTAATAACTAATAAGCAGTTTGCATTTTCTCTAAATCATGATAAGGATATATTAATACTTTACTAAGTGTGATTTATTCAGTTCTCCTTATATGTGTGTTTTAAGAATATGATTTTTAAAAAAAATTTTTATAAAATGGAAAAATCCAAATATAAATAGAACTATATAGGATTATATAATGAACTTCTGTGTTTGCATCATTCAGTTTAAACAACTTA
Source organism: Panthera uncia (assembly GCF_023721935.1). Lineage (NCBI taxonomy): Eukaryota > Metazoa > Chordata > Mammalia > Carnivora > Felidae > Panthera > Panthera uncia. The sequence goes on along the minus strand of NW_026057577.1, from coordinate 102,985,403 downwards.
TTAATTCTTAGATGATTGTTTGCTCTGTACCCAGCCTACTTCCCTCTCTGTAATTAAAGCAAATCCCAGACATCGCTTCATCTAAAATTAATTAAAAATTGTTGAAAGGTTGTCTTGAGTTTTATAAAGATATTTGAACTGATAACCTAAAAAGACAAAACTCTTTATTGGAACTGTGACAAAGAAAAGTGCATAAAATTTATAATTTAACAAATAGATACAAAGATAACACATGTAATTACCACCAAGTCAAGATAGAAATATCCCTTACTAGTTAACAATTCTCTACCCTATCTACCATCCTGACTTTCATGCTTTTGAAATGAATGCTTTTCATCGTAAAATATATCAACCTTAAAAATCTGGAAAATATGACTTCTTTTTATGGGAAAACTCTTGCGGAGCTAAAAATACTTTTACGGGGACTTTAATGATAAAAATACTTGCGGTAAAACGAGAGAAAATATGTTATATAAATACATAATAGCTATGTAAAATTTTATAGAAAAACACGGAAATGGAAATCATCATTGTTAAAATTTATTTCACTCCCCTGTTAGATCAAGCTTGTATTTGGATTAACATTTTATGAGTTAGGTGGCATGAATTAATTGGTAAGAAGCAGCTGGATTGATAGAAGAGGAAAAAGTCTGGCAGTTTTACAAAGTAGAGAAGCCACGTAGAGTTCAAGTACCGTAAGAAAGCTGGTGTTGCCAGGTTCAGACTGAAAAGGTAACGTAAGGTAAATGAGGTGGAAGAACTCTTAACTTGCATTAGGAACATTATAGCGTGACTGTCAGTTTATTACACTGAGACAGTGCAAAAGTCCTCTTTAGTGATATTTTAATCTCATTACTGAATCCTAATGAGAGGGTAGGGTAGATTTGTGCCAGTTTCCTTATTGTAATGTGAAGTGTTGGATGTTTGCTTCCTAACAGATAAGGCCTTTTATGAAAGCGCACCTAAATCGAGATAAAGACAAGGAACTTTTAAAATTAACTCAGTACCTCAAGGAAATAGCAAAATTAGATGACTTTTTGGACCTAAATCACAAATATTGGGAAAGGTAAGTGCTAATTGCTTATTCATTTCCCATTTACATTAATGAATGAAAAAATTATCTGGTGACCCTGGTATACACATAATTCTGAATTTTATTTAAGATGCGTGAATTCTAAAACTGTTTTCTAATCCAGTGACATCTCCCCCAAAAGTATTTTTCCTTTTCATCTTAACCTCTAACTGGTTCATAAACCCGCATCTCTTAGGGTCTTTAATACTTCTAGGAGAGAGGATTTGAGATTGGTACACATTTGTGATGCTACTTGGAAATTAATTCTGTGACGCTAGATAGGTCGCCCTTTTATAAATCATATGAGAATGTAGTCCCTGTTCTTATATGTAAAATAAAGTCAGGATAAAATAAAACACACAAATTTTTTTCTGTTAAAAATCACTCTGCAAGTAATTGCTCTGTATAGCAGAAAAATTTGAAAACTTTAATCCAGTAGAGAAACAATTACTTAATGATTTTCTTTTCTAAAGAGAACCACAGTTACCATCTTGATTTATGATCTTCTAGCCTTTTTTCTAAGCACAAACATATCTACATTAGCACAAATCTACATATAGACTGCATATAAACATCAAGATAATGAAGCAGGGATAACTTCTGGAGAAGTGGACAGGATTATGTGTACTGCAAGTAATTTTTTGGAATTAGATCTTTAAAAGATCTGGTTGCATTAATACAGCAACAAAAGAAACCATTCATGTAATAGGCTAAAATAGGCTAAACAGGAATAAACTCTAAAAGAAAGCTCTTTCTTTTGTGGGTTCAAGTGCTTCAAGCCCTGCATTGGGCTCTGTGCTGACATATAGCTTCTTATTAGATGATCCTCATAATTCTATTAGGAAGATAAAGCAGGCATTTTTATTCTCATCTCCAAATTACAGATGGTGTAACTAAGGAATGGAGATAATAAATGCTACAAATTGAGCACGTTTTGCACCATAAAAACTTGTCCAGGTCTTCTTGGGGCATCTTGGCTCAGTTGGTTAAGCGTCCGACTTCAGCTTAGGTCATGATCTCATGGTTCTTGAGTCTGAGCCTTGCATTGGGCTTGCTGCTGTCAGCACAGAGCTTGCTTTGGATCCTCTGTCCCTGCCTCTCTCTGCCCCTCCCTCCCTCCCTCCCTCCCTCTTTCTCTCCCTCTCAAAAATAAATATTCAAAACAAAACAAAACAAAAAAACTTGTCCAGGTCTTCTGATTTTAAGAACTCTTTCCCACCCAATACTACTAAGTATAGTAATTTATACATGTGAGAAATAGAGATAAAACTTTGAATTTAATGGTAGATTCCTATAAAATAATGTGAAGGAAAAATTGTTTACTTAGTAAATTAACATCTTCACATCTTTACACTCTTGATCAGAGTCTTTTAGTATCTGTGGCCCACAGTCTTTACTCAAGAAAAATAAGGTCTTTAAATGAGTGTGAAATTCTTTATGAAAATTGCAATGTTAGTTAATATATCACTTTCACATTAGGAAGTCATACAGTACGAAGGGAGAGAGTGCAGTCTCCAGAGCCTTGTTTTGAATCTAAGCTCTGCCACTTTCTAGTTCGTTGAACTTGGGCAAATTGCTTACCCTTTTCATGCCTGTAAAATAGGAATAAATTCTAAAAGAAAGATCTTTTGGCCTGCCTGGGTGGCTCAGTCAGTTAAGTGTTTAGCTCTTGGTTTTGGCTCAGGTCATGATCTCATTGTTCCTGGGTTCAGGCCTTGCTTTGGGCTCCCTGCTGACAATGCAGAGCTTGCTTGGGATTCTTTCTCTCTCTCTCTCTCTCTCTCTCTCTGCCCCTCCCCTGCTTGTGCACCCTCTCTCTCTGTCTCTCTCTCAAAATAAATAAAAGCTCTTCATTGAGCTGTTATGAGGACTAAACGAATTAATACCTGTACTTAAAACATTGGGGGGGGGGCACCTGCGTGGCTCAGTGGGTTAAGTGTCCACCTCTTGATTTCGCCTCAGGTGGTTCATGGTATCAAGCTCCGAATCAGGCTCTGAGCTGACAGCTGGAGCCTGCTTGGGATTCTCTCTCCCTCCCCCCTGTCTCTTCCCTGCTCATTTTCTCTCTCTCTCTTTCTCTCTCTCTACAACAACAACAACAAAAAAATCCCAACCAAACAAAACCAGTGGATGGCACATAAACAGTCAACAGGTATTAGTGATTATTAACAATTATTACTCATCTGGAAAAGTTTTGTTATTAAAATTAACTGCTTCCTTTGGGAGGAATTAGACTGTTATTGTGAATTTATTGTGATACAGGGTAGACATCTTTATTTTATTTCTTGCAGGTATCTGTCAAAGAAGCAAGGACAGTAGTTACCAGTTACATGAGCAGTTACCGAGGATACTTGAGATCACGAACTTCTTGCTTTTCTGCTAGAAATCATTATGATAGTGCTGGACACTGCAGCGAATATCAGACTGCTTATACTTGGTCTTCCAGTTTTTTTGTAAATTTAATTTTATATTTTTTGAAGATCATAGCAATACGCTTAAAAAATCCTTTTCCCCCTATATGAATATACTGTTACTCTTGAAAAATATTTTCTCCAGCATTGAGTACTGAGTTTTTTTCCCCCCACACACAAAAAAGTGGACAAAAATATATACTCAACAGTGTCATTTTGTGGCTTTGGAAACAAGTTATGTTTTGCGTTTTTGTCTCATTGTGCTGTTGTCTAACTAAGTCTAAGGCCAAACCCATGTTGAAGCTACTGCTTTTCCCTTTAAAACCAAAAAAAAAAAAAAAAGTTTTTGCGTAAGGAACCTAGTTTGGTATGCTTAAAATCACTGAGAGTTTTTTTTTATTCCTTTGTTGTAGACACGATTTCTCTTCTTACTGTGCACTATTTACATCTCTACACTTTGATCTGTCTCAGTTTGGTCTATATGTATGTCTGTGTTCTTTGAGTAAAACTGGAAAACATCAGCTGTGATACAAGTATGTCTCATAGTATGAGAAATAGAAAACATAAGACTGAAGAATAAAACTAAGGAACAAAAGTGTCTTTTTGGTGGCTAAGTAGAAGCACTTCTGCCTAAAACCATTGTCATAAAAGCAATTAAAGGCAATACGTTTTTAAGTGGGACGTATCACTGGTTCAGCCCTAAAAAGCATGAACAAAAAGTTTTTGTTCTGTTCCAGCTGTATATTGTCTAAGTGCAAACACTGTGTTTCAGTGAAAATATTTAGCCATAAGATTAAAAAAAAAATTATTTGCAATGCCTAAGCCCGCAGATATGTAATGTGACCACTGTTTGTGTTGACAGTATTGCTTTATACAGATCTTGTATTTGAAAGGAATCCAGTCCTTTCAAATAAACATGGTGTATATTGTTCTTACGGGACTATTTCAGTGGTGTAAATAATAAATACTTTTTCTTAAAACATTGGTTTTGGTCTGTACTACCCCAAATATTTTGCCTCTTTGTGGAATCACAAAACGAAACAACCATTAGGTTCAGGCAACGGCCTCTTGAAAAACACTAAACATGTATGGTTTAAAAGTGTGTATATCACTATTGCATTCAGAATTGGTTTTAGCAGCTAATTAGATATGTTAAATCACTTAATTCTACAAAGTACCATGTTTTCAGGAAGATAAGCTGTTTTCTTTGTGACAGGTTATTATAAAGATATATGGTGTGGAAGTGTTAGAGAACTCTTAAATAATTAAAATGATTCAATTAAAAACATCTTTCTAAATTATGAGGCTAAATTTAAATAAGGATGGAGTAGCAGTTTTTGGAATATTCATTTCACTGGGGCATTTTCCCCTTGTAAGAGGTGGTTTATTGTTCCAAAGTAGGCATGGAAAGGGCTTAATCTTTTTAAGAAAACTGAACACTTAAAACTGTTTAGTTCAATAAAGAAGAGACATTTTCTGAATCAATATAAAATACAAAAATGAGCAAGCCTCAGAAAGCAAAGTAGGATTTTTAAGAAACATTTTCTGCCGTTAGGTGGTGCCCAAACCAAAGTTTATTAGCCAGTATGCTAAATTTAGCAGTTCTGGGAGAACATTGTTCCTGTCAGCTTACTGAGATCACATGTTTGTGTGATTAATACATTCATAGAATATTAGACTTTTACTTTGTCTTCTGCATCTCATGTCTTCTTGAACAGATTTATCTCTCGATCTCCATGTATGTGGCTCACACAACAGAACCAGGAGATGACGTAATTCAGATACATATGCTGATGAAATAGCAAGTTAGTTTTATGATAGAGCTGTTCCAAACTTTGAAGCAATTGATTCTTGATAAAATATATTTAATCTAAAAACTGCAGAACATCATTAAACCTTTGATTCAAAGAGAGCACTTTGAGATCTAGTAGCCCCTCAGGTCCTGCATGAAGATGAGTTATTGGACTAATGATACCTATAGGAGTTACTTTTAATGGCAAAGAATAGATAAATGGGTCATTACGGTGGGCAACTGAGATGTTCTTTGTTCACAGAAAGTAAAATAATTGTCGGTTTTGTGGAGGAGGTGGAGCTGTGCAGGGAGAGGGACTGGGAAAGAATGATATGGGAAAAAAAAGAAAATGCAAATTACTTAGAGTATAGTTTGATTTCTAAATGACAGTTGGTTGCCAAGAATAATAATAAAACGTGAATAGTGAATAAACTGGTTGAGGGTTTTTCTCATTCCAAGTAATCAACAGAACTTTCAAGAAAGAATTGTTACAGTTTCTCCTAAGGTTTTTATACGTCAAAATTTATTCTTACTAACCAAAATAGCAGCTCAAGAGGTGTCTCTAGGGATTAAACACTTAGATATTTATGTAAGGATATACTAGTTTTTGGAATTGCTTTGGAGAAGCTGTGTCAGTTTTGATGGGAATGCTAAGTAGTTACAGCTTAAGGAAAAATCCTTGAAGATTAGCTTGACAGATTTATCAAAGACTTACGAGAAATTAATGCATGATAAAAACTAGAACAGAAATATCAGACATCCTGTGGGTTTAAAAAAGGCCATCAGTTACCTAATGTCAATGAGGTTCCATGTAGAATATAAAATCTTACAAATCTCTTGACACTAAAGATTTTTTAAAAACTCTGAAAGTAAGCAAGCACTTCTTAAATGTTGCTAAAAAGTTATTTCTTGATATAAAGCGTTATTTGTTAAAACCTGATTTCCTCATGAAAAGCTTTAAAAGTTCAACCTATGATTTATAAAACCATTTATGAACAGTGGCAATAATCATTAAAAATATAAAAACCAGATTGCTTAAGCATTAGTGATATTTCCATTAGTCAATAGAGCTACAACAAACAAGTTAGATTGTGTATGTGTGCACTTTGTGATACTAGAGGCCAAACTGGTGACTTTTCAGGAACACACAGATTATTAAAATGAAGTAAACCATTGAATACAAATCTCTCTTAATCCTATTACCAGCTATTAATTCCTTGCAGCATTTTTGATCGCTATCACTTTTTGTTGCTTAATACGTAGGAACAGTTACGGTTTCCCAAATGAGGCCTTAGGGAAAAAAGGCAAGAGATTTGTCAGAATAACACTTGGCTAGAATCCCTCCTTACTAACAGTGAGACCTTGCTCAAGTCTTAACTCTTTGAACTTGGGTTTCCTCCTCAAAAAAGTACTAATAATAACACTTCTCTTTCCCATAGTCCGTTGCAAAGGTCACATGAGACAATTCATGTGGAAGTTCTTTGAAGCAACTAAAGCTATGTGAATGTTAGATGTTATTAAAAGTGGTTCAGAGGGTGTGGCTCTGATTGAGCTGTATCATTCTTGAAATTATAATTAGAGTGTAGAATTAAAAGGAAAACTTTCTGTAATTGCGCATATGTTTTACAAATATCACCTTGGTTTTCTGAGAGTTCTAAACAGTCAAGGAAAGTAGAATGAGGACGTACTTCTTACGGTCTAGGTGTTTTTGTAAGTACCCAGCTGCTTTTAGTAATCGTCCAGACTGGAAGACCTGCCAACTCCACTCCTAACCCCCCAAAGTACATATGTTTAAAACTTTAGCAGCATTATAACATATCTTTATATAGCGGAATATTAACATTATTTTAATCTTTTAACTTTGGAAATGCTGTTCCCAGACAGAAGCTACCTAGTTTTGCTATGCATGTAAAAAAATTAAAAATTACTCCAAAGCAATGAGAATTTTTTCTTTATATATATATATATATATATATATATGCAGTTATAAAGATATACTAAGGTAGATACTAATTTTTCCCTGACAGGCTTGGCAGAATAAACTGTCTATGCGGGAAACAGTCAGTCAATATCTAATGTACATTTGTTAGCACCTACTATGTGTCTCAGGCATTGTTCTTCAGAGGTAAACACAAGAAGAGTCTCTCCCCTCACAGAATTTATGTTTGAGTAAAGGAAACAATAAAGAAAAAAAACAATATAATTTTCAAAGAGTAAGAAGTGCGATGAAAACCTAGTATGATGAAAAGTGGAATTGAAAGGTGGTGGTTGGCAATAGCATGGGCCAGAATGGGAAGACCTGAATAAGAGGCCTCACTCAGAATATTATAGAGAAGAGCAGTGTGGGCAGAGCTAGAAGCATGTGCAAGACCTTAAGGCAGGAACAAGATAGGCAGGCTCAGGGATTAGTGGCAGGGAAGTGGTAGCTGGTGGGAAATGAGGATGGAGAGTAGGCAGAGACCATGGGATAGGATTTTGCAAGTCACAGTAAGTAATCTGGTGAATTCTAAGTGAAATGGGGGAGCCAGTGGAGGATTTTGAGTAGGGGAATGACAATTTTTTCATAGCCTTATTGAGATAAAATTTACACACTTCTAAAATTCACCCATTTGAAGTGTGCATTTCAATGGTTTTAGTATATTTACAGAATTGTTCAGCCATCACCATGATCGAATTTTAGAATCTTATTTGTTTTTAAAAAGATCATTCTGGCTCTGGTGTGGAGAATGGATTATAGAGGGGGCGAAAGTAGAAAGGAGGAGGTCAGTTAGGAGGTTACTGTTATTATTCCAGATGGGAGGTTTCGAAAGTGACCAAGGGAAAGTTTGCATTCCTTCACTCCTTCACTACATCACTTCTAAACTGCCTATTGAGGGGCACCTGGGTGGCTCATTTGGTTAAGCGTCCAACTCTTGGTTTCCGCTCAGGTCATGAACGATTTGTGATTCAAGTCCCACATCGGGCTCTGCTCTGATAGCACAGACCCTGCTTGGGATTCTCTCTCTCCCTCTCTCTCTGCCCCTCCCCTGCTCACTCTCTCTCTCAAAATAAATACATAAAAACTAAAAACATAAATAAATAAATGCTTGAATTACCTATCAAGCCCCTGTGATGTGCTAGGTACTATTTGAGGTGCCAGGTCTCCAGTGGGGAGTAAGGCAGATGTGATCCCTGCTCTGGAGAAGCAGCTGTGGGACTGAGTGTGGCAAACTCAGCCCTCTGGGGTTCACCCATTGCCAAGGTATTTAATTTGAAGAATAGAGAACTCAACATATGAAAGTCAACATATAAAGAACCCTTCTCACTCCGCCTACACCCACAGTGAAAAAGCCGTCTGGGATTCCAGCTGGCATTGCTGTCCAGAGGCTGGACACGTGGTGAAGTGTCCAGCATGAGCATGCATGGCCTGTGACAGTGTGGAGGGGAGCAGTCAGGGAGAAAGATCAAAGACCCCTCTCCTTTTCTCTGGGGGGTGTTGTAGGGAGTGTAGAACATCCTTCTAGCTATTTCATACATGGGCAGTAGAGAAAGTCATTTATGGAGTGTTTTGCATTTGTGCTCAACATAACCACTTCCTCCCCAACATCCAACGGGCCTACAATGTGTGCCCTTAATCTGTGGCTGAATTCTGCTGCCAGATGTTTTCTCAACTCTCAATCCCAAGAACCCCTTCCTCCAGCATTCCTGGGGCTTATCTCATGCAAACTATTCAAAGGTGTTGTGTTACAATCAGGTCTTTCATAGCATGTGCTGCTATAAAATTTTTGAAATTTTAGTCAAAGCAAAAACAAAATAATAAATTAAGCCTGAACTTCTACTGAGAAGAAAGTAATGAAGGAATGCTTAAACACTATTGTCGATATCACTCAGTTCTAAGAAGACAAAATTTAACAAAATATGGCACCGTGAATATTCTTTATTTACCCCTAAATAGCTTTTTGCTAAAAGAAGAATGAATGTGCATCCTTGTTTTGGTGGATTTGGTGGATCTGTTTAGTTAATGTAGACCTAATGGTTTGAAAGACCTTTTCTTTTCATTTTTAAAGACTATTTTTATTTACTTAAGAAGTACAAATACTTTTAAAAAATTACATATAATCTCACCATCGAGGGGTAACCATGGTTGACATTGTGATGTACTTACTTCCAGGCTTTTCTCTGTGTCCATGTGTACTGATGAAATATGTCTATAAGAATGGCCAGACGTGTCTCAGTGGCTCTTTGTGCTTGAATTAGCCTGAGTGGTTATTTTTAGATCCATGTATTTGAAAGCCTCTAGAAACAGAGATCAGATTTCTATTACTTTTGTATTCTTTCCAGGTACACAGTAAGCTTCTGAACTTGGTAGATACATGGCAAATAAGAGTTAAACTAATAAATAAGCCATAAAATATGCACTTACTCAATGTCATTATTTTTAACATTTGCTTCTTGAAATGCTTCCAACTGTAACAAGACTCAGGACAAAATAGAATACATGTATTTATTTCCCTTTTCATTTAGCTTCCCCGCAAAAGAATCAATCCCTGTATTGATTTTCTCCATCCACCTTAATAGGAGGATATAGCAAATAAAGAAAATATTTTCATGAGAGCTTCTTGTAAAGAAGAAATTTGTAAGTTCTGGTTGCTGATATGATGATATTGGATGAGTGAACTACTATGGTTTTAGGTCTCCATAATATATAAGAGATAGTTTCATCCATCTCTTAGATAACATTTTGCCTTTAGTGTAGTAGTAAATTGATGTGGTTTACAAATGCCTTCACTTAGACAATAATAGAAGCGCACAGCACCATATCTAATGCCATAATTATTTCTCATACATTGATATTCTCAGGCAATTCTGGGAGCTCAAGACTAGATGATTGTCCATTCTGATTAATAGGACACTGATAGGTGTTATACTGATGCCACTGAACAGCAAATCATTGAAAGCGAAGTGCTACAATTTGCCTGCTGCCATCCAGCTCACTGAGTAACTAACCGTCTATACATCAAGCCCCACTATGAGGTGCGGTGAATGTGTATCAGAGCCCACATATTGAGGAAGTCCTTCCAGAGCCACTGATCTATGACATTTCTTGACTAGGGCCCAACACGGACCCATATTATTGTTGCTGCATCAGGCAGCTTCAGCATATGTGAAAAGATAGTTCGATCCCCTAGGTGATCCAGGTCAGGGATGAGCCTTTGTTTTGAATGATTAGAGAAACTCAGCTAAGTCATGTTTTGGAGTCAGGCTGGGAGCTCACACAATCTTGAAAGCACCACTTGGGGGAGCCAAAGCAGGGTATGGTCCCGATAAACCTGCATTTGTGAGGCAACAGGCCTGGGTCAGACAGCCAGTCCCACAACTTCTGGGGGATTTAGGATTAGAAACGTAACCTCCCTGCATTTGTTTTCTATTGCTGCATCACAAATTACCACAAGCCTAGTGATTTAAAATAGCATGTATTTATTATCTCAATGATTTCCACGGTGAGGAGTCTGAGCACAGCTTAATTGGATCCTCTGTTCAGGGTCTCACAAGGCTGCATGAAGGTAGGGACCAGGCTGGCTTTCATGTGGAAACTTACCTGGGGAAGAATCTGCTCATTCAGGTTGTCTGCAGAGTTCATTTCCTTGAGGCTATATGGCAGATTGTATGACTGAAGTCCCCCTTCTTTTTAGTGGCTGTCAGCTGCCCTCAGATTCTAGAGGCTTCCCATGATTCCTTCCCACATGAACTTCTCCAATATGGCTACTTATCTCATCCAAGTCTCAAGGGGAGTCTCTGACTCCAGTCTGCTAGTCTTATATAGTATGAAGTAATCATGGGAGTGACATCCTATCACATTTGCTGTATTCGGTTAGAATCAAGTGACAAATTCCTCCCAGACTTAGGGGAGGAGATTACACAAAGGTGTGCACACCAGGAGGTAGCACCATTGAGGATTATTTTATGGTTTCTCTGCCACAATCCCTGAGCCTAATCTGTAAAGTTGGTATAAAAATACCTACTTCACAAGTTGATTAGATTCAATATGAATAACACTCACCGAGTGTTTGCATGGTGCCTGGCACATAGTAAGGATTGAGTAAATTTTCGGAGATGATAATGGTCATAATCATTGGTGACAACCAATGGATATCCTAATAAATATGTTCAACTTCCTAAATCATGCAGAGAATGTCAAGTTTGGACTTGAGTCTTTCAAAAGGAAGCATCAAACCAGTTCTCTTTGTGAGATGGAGAGGAATGCAAAGGCATTGATTATCTAAGGCAGGACATAATTAAGGAATAATATCTAACTTGACTTTGAAATAAATTGTGAGATTTCTTTTCTTTCTCTGGTAGTTTTGCTTAGCACATTATTCCATATTACAGAGGTGCTCTAATTACTCTAATTCACTTAACTCTCTTGGTCACTTAGTTTGAATCATTTAGTATTATTGCCAGCAAAGCTGCAATGAACATACTTCTACATGTATTCTGTGCATTTGTGTGTTGTTATAGGAAAAAGTTATTCAATCATTTATTGAGAACCTATTATGGATCAAAATTATATTAAGTTCTGGGTGGGTAAGATAGATATGGTCCCTTCCTTCATGGAGCTTACAGTCCATTAAACATTATAGGCATTAAATAACTCCAAATATAGGATGTATATTATAGGAAGAACTAATATAATAAGGAGGAGGGTGAGGCGAGGCAAGGTCAGATCCAAGGACAGAAAGGTAGCAAAGTTCTGGGGACTAAGGAGAACAACAGATAGACCACCTTTAGAAAAGAGGTAAAATCATATGATCCAGGGAATAAGAACTTTGACAGCATGGGAGCTACATTCCTGGTTTCACTGAAGCACTCTCAAAAACAAAACAAAACAAAACAAAACAAAACAAAACAAAAACCCAAAAAGCAAAAAACCCACGTGTACAAATCTTAGATGACTAACTCAGAAATATACTTTTCTTAAATTTCTTTTAAGAGTCCCTGTTCTTCTTCTGAGTAGTAAAAACTTAATTTTGGTCAATCTGAAGTTCCCTCTCCTTTCCCCAGTGTTGAGTCTAAGTGCTATGGTGTTAACGTTATGCCAAGACATTGGGGACACAGGATTGAGATGGAGAAGGTGTCTGGTCTTTGGTTGTGATTTAGCCATGCTGATATCTCCTAAGGTCTCCAGAATCTGTGCTGGACCTTCGTCACTGGTCCATATAGGTCTCTGTTACATCATCCCTTGTTCCAAGTCAGGTCTAAAGGACGCACCTTGTTGTGTCTGTACTTGTATTGAACATACAGAGTAACTGTGGTTCCCTCATGCTTGAGACACTCAGTATAGTGCTAAAACCCTGTGCTACCTCAGGACCACTCTCTGCAGCATCAGGTCACCGTTCCATCTTCTCAGAAGGTGAAGATGAGCCAAAGGAAGTCTCTATGAAGCCGTCTAGGTTCTCTACCAAGGCACAAACCATGAAGCCATTTCTTCTCTGAGATCTTGGCACCTCTCGTGGGCCCCACCTTCACCATGCTCTACGATCTCATAAACCTTCATTGAGTTCTTTCATATTCTCCTCTTGGGCTCATTTTTCCCCATACACTCCTTTTTCTTCAATTCTCAAAAAACTTAATCTGGTTGGGGTGCAGTGGGACAGGAAGCTTTGATCTGACTCATCAGCTATGTTCCCAAATTTATTGCCTGGGTTTTGAGATTCAAAAGCCAAAAGCCAATTACTTTGTTCTCTTCTCTTCTCTGAGTTATCCATTCCCTGAGGCAGTGAATGACTGACTGAGGAGCAGGACAGGGGTGCAAAGAAATACACAGAAAAACATTGTTTAATAGTTCAAAACTATTAATCCACCACAAACAGCATGTTGCATCTGGAAGTTTTGCAATAAATATCGATGTGTTCGAATCTGTTAAAAGACCAAACAACTTCAGGAGGGGCTTTCTTGATGTTTCCAAATCAGGCTGTTAGATGTCTTCCTGGGGGGCGCCTGGATGGCGCAGTCGGTTAAGCGTCCGACTTCAGCCAGGTCACGATCTCGCGGTCCGTGAGTTCGAGCCCCGCGTCAGGCTCTGGGCTGATGGCTCGGAGCCTGGAGCCTGTTTCCGATTCTGTGTCTCCCTCTCTCTCTGCCCCTCCCCCGTTCATGCTCTGTCTCTCTCTGTCCCAAAAATAAATTAAAAAAACGTTGAAAAAAAGAAAAAAAAAAAAAGATGTCTTCCTGGGAAAACATGATTTATGACTGGCAATCTCTGGTAAGCAAAGTTTGCTTTGCGGAAGTTTGCTGTATACTCACTTTCCTTGGATGCATCCATGTCATAAAGCAAGGATTACTTAAGCCTAAAATTAGTCTTAGGTACATGAATATTCATAGCAGTATTCATAATAGCCAATAAGCAGAAACAACCCACATGTCCCTCAACTAATGAATGGATAAATAAAATGTGTCATATGGATGCAATGGAATATGGTTCAGCAATAAAAAGAATGAAATACTGATACTAGCTGTCACCTGTTTAAGCCTTGGAAGCATTGTGCTAAGAAGGAGGTCACAAAGGGCTGCATATTGTGTAATTCTAGGTATATAAAATGTAAAAAATAGGCAGACCCACAGAGGCAGAAAGTAGACAGTGCTTGCCTAGGGCTTTCGGGGAGGAGAGGGATGCTGGGATTGAAGCCTGATGGCTGAGGAGTGCTGGGTTTCCTTTTGGAATATTGAAAATATTCTAAAATAGATTGTGGTGATGAATGCACAGCTTTGTGAATATAATAAAAGCCATTGAATTATATGCTTTAAATGGTCAGTTGCATAATATGTGAATTATACTCATTATAACTATTAAAAAAAACTTGGCATTCAAATTCTAGTAGCTAATGATGGCTTCAGTCTATAGAGTTAAAAAGTGAATCCAAAAATGAAAGTTTGTTTGTATATATTCAAATAACTTTGTCATTATTTCAAAGTTAAATTCTTCCCTTTTTTGACTCTAGGGCCAAATGTAAAGCACAAATTGCTTATTTGTATATACATACTTGTCTTTTGAGATTCAGTACTCAATAGTTCTCTTACCCAGTGAAGTTTTAAAATTTACAGAATTGAAATTACTCAGATTTAATTTTCTAAATGTGTTTGTGTAAAGAAGAGACAAATAACAAAATCACAAATCATTGAAAACAGATGGTGAATTTTTCTGAAAAGTGACATGAAATTTACAGTTTTTATGTGATCATTCAGTTAAATCCATTTGTTTTTTTTCCTCTGCTCCTTCTTCTCTTACTATCCATTCTTCTTCTGGTAGAAAGAGCTGGCCACCTAAGTACAAAGGGCTGGGTTGAGAGTCAGCAATTCAGTCGCTGGACCAGCCGAGTATGTTCTGAATTCTGGCCTCTTGAAAACAATAGCATTTTTGCATGACTAAGTATGCGCAGTTTGTTCCAAAACATTACCCAGGAAATCAGGTTAGTCTGTACCTGGACAGCCATCCTAAGCTTGGTCCTCCTGGTCGGTGAAGAAGGATCTGAATACTGAAGGTTTGTACAGACCAGAGTTTGGATCAGCTACAAATGGCCACTCCAGGCACGCACATACAAAAAAGTGGGGCCAGTCACACCTTGTTTCCTATGACAACAGCACATCACATTTAGCAGGTCCTACATCTAAGGACCTAGGGCTTGTAGGCCTGGACGCATCAATGCTTTTGCAAACTCTATAATCACCATTAGAATGTCATTTCCTCCAAAGCTTACAGGAAGCTGCCTATCCCTCACAGAGCACCTACAGACAGGGGATGGACTTCAGTTTTAGAATTATGACTGATTAGAAAATATTTTCACTTTCTGGAATTTTTGAGCAGGGCAATCTCTCCACCCCTAGGCTGTTAAACAGTCCCCCTACCTCCACTGACAAGAATTGCAGGAAAGTACCTTTTTACTTTTAAATACATTTTCAAAATATACAGAGAAGCTGAAAGAAGGATATTTTTTTAAAACCCTAAGATATACCCATTGTTAATACCTTGGTATATTAGTGCTTTCCAACAGGAAGAGAAAGTGAACCACAAATATGAACTATATATGTAATTTAGAAATTTCTAGTACCCACCCTAACACAAGTTAAAAGAAACAGGTGAAATGAATTTTAAGAGTATTTTAACTTGATGTACACAAAAGATCATTTCAACATATAATCAACATAAAAATTATATATATATATATATATATATATATATATATTTAAAGCTATTTTTTAAAAAAATGTTTTGAGAGAGAGAGCACAAGGGGGAGAGAGAGGCAGAGGGAAAGAGAGAGAGAGAGAGAGAGAGAGACAGAATCCCAGGCAGGCTCCATGCTCAGTATGGAGCCCGATGCAGGGCTTGATCCCATGACCCTGGGATCATGACCTGAGCCAAAATCAAGAGTTGGATGCTAAACCGACTGAGCCACATAAAAGGTGGCTCATAAAAGTTATTAATGGAGTATTTTACATTCCTTCATACTATCTTTGAAACCCAGTGTGTATTTTACATATATTATACATCTCACTGCATTTCGAGTGCTCAGTAGCCACATGTAGTTAGTGTGTGTGTGTGTGTGTGTGTTGTGAATCTTCACAAAAAATTTGGTTCTGATGCTGTAGGGAGCACCCAGGCTTTCTTATCAGATTGCCCTAATGTGGGTATGGGTCAGGAGGTAAGAGGGAGGGGTGAGGCTTAAATCTGTCAGCTGTCAATCACCAAAAAAAAAAAAAAAAAAAAAAAAGGAGTTGGACACTCTCTGTATATGTATGCTTATTATCTATCTATCATCTATCTATCTATCTATCTATCTATTTATAGTATATACAATACTCTTCCAGATGATGAAAGATACTTGAAACTACATGTTAAATTAAATGGGGGTGAGGAATTTGGAAGACACTAAAAGCAAGCTTAAGCCTTAGTAAAAGTAAGGCTGTGTGCATATAGCAAAAGTAGACCACTTTGGGGAAGAACACACAAATATATATATATATATATTTCTGTGAATACAGAACTTGGCACTTGCTACTCCTTTTCCTGGAATGTTCTCTGCCCAGCACCCCTGCCCCCACCCCCTCTACCCCAGCTTCGGGGATTCTCTCTCACATCTTTCAGTTCTCTGTCACATTTGAACTCATCTACCTCATCTGAGGAGTCATCCCGTTCATTCTACCTAAATTAAATTAAAGGTTCCCTTGCCCCTTATTCTCTCTTCTCTTTCACTGCTTCATGTTTCTTTGAGGCAGCCACCGCTTTGGGGATTTGTTACTTTGTGGTTTATCTCCCTCCATGAATCTGGAAGCTTGATAGGGCAGGGGTTCAGGTCGGTTTTGTTCACTTAGACAAGAGGCTGGCGCACAGTAGGGTCTCTGGTAGTGGTTGTGGAACGAGTGCCTGATGGATTAGGAGAAGGAAATGAGGAGGGTAGCTGGAAAAGAGGAGCAAGAAGGCCCTACTGTTACTGCAATAGTGTTTTCATAAAAGACAAAGTCAGGATTTTTCTTTTTTAAGAAAAGCAATTTTGTTTTCAAGTGCCTAAAATAACGTTAGGCTAACTAAGGATTTCTGGAATGCTTTGGGATTGTTTTAATGAATAAATGGAAATTATATCTAATTAGCATTAATTTTTATGTGTAAATGGGTACATCCAAATTGTATAAAAGCACTTCTCTTGAATAATTTAAACATCCTCTTTATCCCGCAAAGCATTTAGTGCATGCTTCCCTCAAAGATTCTATTAATGGGAACTAAAACCATGAGGTTTAAATGCAAAATAAGGAAGATTTTTTTTCATTTATGTAGGCATATAAGTAAATACCTCAGAACTGTGTAGACCCAAGAATCAGATCCAAGAAGGATCCTGGGAGAGTCAATACAATGACCTCTGATAACCTCAGATTTAGGGATGTTTTATTAAAAAGAATATAAGAAGGGTAAGCTTTCATTATAGTAGAATCCGAATTAATAGATGCAGAAAGAATGATGAAAATAGAAAATCGCCATCAGGCAAAGCTATTGTTGTGGCAAGTATCATCAGTGTATGCTAAAGTTAGTGGGTAAAAGTATGACGGGGATATTAACATACTCTGAGTATCCCTCCACCAGATACATTAATTCTAAAGGAAAAAAATAGAAGATATCCTGTGCGAAAACCTGGTAGACATCACCTAAGCCAAGTGATCAAGGTTGACATCACCAGCCCTGAGATACTTTGACTCCATGCACCTCCTGATGGGACTCACTGAGAACAGGAAGATGTCACTTGTGTGGGGTTCTTGACAAACATGCAGAACCCAAGTTTAATCATGAGGAAACATTAAGCAAATCCAAATTGAGGGACATTTTACAAAATAACTGATCATTGCTTTTCAAAAATGTCAAGATAACAAATGACTAAGAAAGACCCAAGAAACTATCTTCAATTTGAGGTGATTACAGGGACATGAAATTTAATGCAATGTTCATCCTGGATTGGATCCTGGGCCAAAAAAGGACATTGGTGGGACAATTGGCAAAAATGAGGCCTGTGCATTAGCTAATAGTATTGTATCAACATTAATTTTCTGATTTAGATACTACATTTTTTCTATGTCTGAAATGAATTCAAAATAAAAACTTAAAAACAAAGATAGATATATTTACTTGGTAAACTACGCTGAACTGAGCATAGGAATGATGATAGTAGTAATAATACTGTATATTATTATTATTATTATTACATAATATTGTATATACACTGTATATATTATTATATAATACTGTATATTAACCTACTGGTATAGGTTGGACTGTGTCCCTCCCCCAGTTCACACGTTGAAGTTCTAACACCCTCAGAGTATCACCTTACTTAGAAATAGGGTCATTGTAGATGTAATTAAGATGGGGTCATACTGAAGGCGGGTGGCCTCTTAATCCAGTGTCTTTACAAAAAGGGGAAGTTGGGACCCAGGCTGGCGCCCAGGGAGAATGCTAGGGGAAGATTAAGGCAGAGGTTGGGGTAGTGCAGCAGAAGCCAAGGATCACCAAAGGTAGCCAGCATACCACAAGGAGCCAGGAGAGAGGCATAGATTCACCCTCACAGCTTGCATGCTGACAGCTTGATCTTGGACTTCCAGTCTCTAGAACCGTGAGACAATAAATATCTGTTGTTTAAGCCACCTGGTTTGTGGTACATTGTTAATTGGCCCTAGCAAACAAATACACTAGTTAACATGTATTGAGAATACACAATTTTCTAGGCTCTATTTTGAGCTCTTCACATGCATTATCTCATTTCATCTTCACTCTGTCCTTTGCAGGAACTGCTATCATTGCTTCCAATTGGTAGCCTGGAGAACTGATGCTATAGTGGTAAGGAACTACAACTAGTACATGGCTGAGTGGGTGAAAACCTCTCCAGTGTGACGTGGGCATATTCCTAATGACTGCACATACTTCTTCTTTTTTTTTTTTTTACGTTTTTATTTATTTATTTTGAGAGAGAGAGAGAGAGAGAGAGCACAAGCTAGGGAGGGGCAGAGGGAGGGAGAGGCAGGATCCCAAGCAGGCTCTGCGCCATCAGCACAGAGCCTG